>NW_028318732.1:0-300000 GCF_062004578.1 Staurois parvus | reverse complement strand
CATGAATGATCCTTCAGTAATTGTGGCCCTTTGTGGTCATATCTGATCACAGAACAGGTCAGCAGGGTAATAAGCTCAACTGGTAGCAGGCTTGCCGTCCCTGCCCTGTTCATTCAAACACAGGCAAGGACAACCATATAAAGTGGGTACTACCTTTATCAAAAAGGAAGTCATAAACCTATACACCACCTTGTCTCTATGTGAAAGGAGCAGGAAGGTGTCCCAGGCTAATCTGACCCCATTCCTCCACAGCTATCACTGTGTTTGTGGGACAATCTCATTGTTTCATACCCTGAAATGGGCGTGGCTAACAAAGCATGTTTATGAGCTATAATGGGGTTTGTGAGCTCTGGGAGATCAGTGCTGGAAGTTTTGGCCTGGATATCTCTTAGCGCAGATGTTTTATGTAAGTGGGTTGGATTGCAACTCAAAACGAATTGCTACGCCCGTACACAACGCATTGCTGTATGTTGTGATAAAGCACTTGGTGTGAACAGACCCTAAAGTGTATCTGAAATTAAACACTTTGTTCAAATATTTTGTTGTCCGTGTTCCTGTAAGGTCAAACAGTTCAATCCTTACATGTCCAGTCTTTAATAAAGTCATACCAGCACAGTATATCCTCAAACACTGTGTCCTCTTCTAGGGTGACAACACTTACTCAGTTTAGCTGCCCTTCCCCATTGACACCAATGATTTGAGGATTATTCTCTCCTGGGGGGCAGTATCCTGATACTAGTCATTTTGGGGCTATTCTCTCTTGGGGGCCTCATTGTCACTGGCACCAATGATTTAGGGCTATTCTCACACAGTGTTGTTGATGATAATAGTGATTTGGGGACAATTCTCACTTGGGGGCCATGAATCTACTGACAACAATAATTTTGAGGGTCTTCTCTCCTGGGGGTTTCTATCACACTGACACCAATCATTTGGATGCTATTCTCCCCTAATGACCATCTGACACCAATACATCGAGGGGCTGTTGTTTGCTGGAGGCCACTATCCCACTGCCACCAATGATTTGGAGGCTATTCTTCCCTGGGGTCCATTATACCATTAACACCAATGATTTGGGGACTAGTTTTCTCAGGGCATGACTATTCCACTGGCACCAATGATTTCGGGGACTGTTCTTTGTTGTTTCTATTTAAATTATAGTAATTAGTATTTTCTAAATACTCCCTCTTTTATTCATTTGAAATACGTATTTTACATTCTCAACTATTTTTTTTTTTACTCCAGCACTTAATAACACGTAACACGGTACCTTATTACTTCGCTTTCTACAAACACTTGACTGTCTCTCAGTAAAGCATCCTAACCCTAAAGGAAGCTCTTTTGTAAATAAGCCAACCTAACATTAAACAAAGCCCTTCAATAAGAAGACCACCCAAACCTCAAACACCAAAAAAAGCCCTTCTATAAGAAACTCATCCAAACCCCTAACACTAAACGAAGCCCTTCTATAAGAAAATCATTCTAACCCCTAACACTAAATGAAGCCCTTCTATAAGAAAACTACCTTAACACCAAACAAAGCCCTTCAATAGGAAACTCATCCTATCCCCTAACACTAAATAAAGCCCTTCATTAAGAAGACCGCCCTAACCTCAAACATCAAACAAATCCCTTCTATAAGAAGACCACCCTAACCACAATCACCAAACAAAGCCCTTCTATAAAAAGACCACCAAAAGACCACCCTAACCGCAATCACCAAACAAAGCCCTTCTTTAAGAAACTCATCCAAACCCCTAACACTAAATGAAGCCCTTTTATGAGAAAATCATTCTAACCCTTAACACCAAACAAAGCCCTTCTATAACAAAACTAACCTAACACCAAACAAAGTGCTTCAATAGGAAACTCATCCTAACCCCTAACACTAAATAAAGACCTTCTTTAAGAAGACCACTCTAACCTCAGACATCAAACAAAGCCCTTCTATAAGAAGATCACCCTAACCTCAATCACAAAACAAAGCCTTTCTATAAGAAGACCACCCTAACCTCAATCACCAAACAGAGCCTTTCTATAAGAAAGTCATCCTAACCCTTAACACTAAAAAAGCCCTTCATTAGGAAGACCACCCTAACCTCAAACATCCAACTCCTTCTATAAGAAGACAATCCTAACCCCTAAAATCTAACAAAGCCTTTCTATAGTAAGACCACCCTAACCTCAATCACAAAACAAAGCCCTTCTATAAGAAGACCACCCTAACCTCAATCACCAAACAAAGCCCTTCTATAAGAAGACCACCCTAACCTCAATCACCAAACAAAGCCCTTCTATAGTAAGACCACCCTAACCTCAATCACAAAACAAAGCCCTTCTATAGTAAGACCACCCTAACCTCAATCACCAAACAAAGCCCTTCTATAAGAAGACCACCCTAACCTCAATCACCAAACAAAGCCCTTCTATAAGAAGACCACCCTAACCTCAATCACCAAACAGAGCCTTTCTATAAGAAAGTCATCCTAACACCAAACCAAGCCCTTCTATAAGAGGACCGCCCTAACCTCAAACACCAAAGAAAACCCTTCTATAAGAAGACCACCCTAACCTCAATCACCAAACAGAGCCTTTCTATAAGAAATTCATCCTAACACCTAACACCAAACCAAGCCCTTCTATAAGAAGACCACCCTAACCTCAAACACCAAAGAAAACCCCTGTATAAGAAGATCACCCTAACCTCAATCACAAAACAAAGCCTTTCTATAAGAAGACCACCTAACCTCAATCACCAAACAGAGCCTTTCTATAAGAAAGTCATCCTAACCCTTAACACTAAAAAAGCCCTTCATTAGGAAGACCACCCTAACCTCAAACATCCAACTCCTTCTATAAGAAGACAATCCTAACCCCTAAAATCTAACAAAGCCTTTCTATAGTAAGACCACCCTAACCTCAATCACAAAACAAAGCCCTTCTATAAGAAGACCACCCTAACCTCAATCACCAAACAAAGCCCTTCTATAAGAAGACCACCCTAACCTCAATCACCAAACAAAGCCCTTCTATAGTAAGACCACCCTAACCTCAATCACAAAACAAAGCCCTTCTATAGTAAGACCACCCTAACCTCAATCACCAAACAAAGCCCTTCTATAAGAAGACCACCCTAACCTCAATCACCAAACAAAGCCCTTCTATAAGAAGACCACCCTAACCTCAATCACCAAACAGAGCCTTTCTATAAGAAAGTCATCCTAACACCTAACACCAAACCAAGCCCTTCTATAAGAGGACCGCCCTAACCTCAAACACCAAAGAAAACCCTTCTATAAGAAGACCACCCTAACCTCAATCACCAAACAGAGCCTTTCTATAAGAAATTCATCCTAACACCTAACACCAAACCAAGCCCTTCTATAAGAAGACCACCCTAACCTCAAACACCAAAGAAAACCCCTGTATAAGAAGATCACAATAACCTCAAACACCAAAGTAAGCCCTTCTATAAGAAAGTCTTCCTAACCCCTAACACCAAACAGAGCCCTTCTAAAGGAAGACCACCATAACCTCAATCACCAAACAAAGCCCTTCTATAAGAAGTCCACCCTAACCTCAATCACCAAACAAAGTCTTTCTATAAGAAGACCATCCTAACACCAAACAAAGTCTTTCTATAAGAAGACTACCCTAACACCAAAGTCTTTCTATAAGAAGACTACCCTAACACCAAAGTCTTTCTATAAGGAGACCATCCTAACACCAAACAAACCTCTTCTATAAGAAGACCACCCTAAGCTCTAACAACAAACAAAGCCTTTCTGGATACTCACCTCCCATGGAGCCGGGAGCAACCATGCTGCATCCTAGGAATTCTGTCAATGTCATAATGATCTGATCAGCCAGAAAAAGGTTGGGGTTGTGGGTTGGATGGGTCGGGGGGTGATGGAAAGACCCCAGCTCTTATATATAGCAGTATAACACCTCTGAGATGATGTCCTCTTCTCTCCAGGCTGTAAGCTGCAGCAGTACAGAAGGTTACAGTTAATAGAACAGATCTGCACAACTGATGGTTAGGCTCTATGCTGCTGAAGGCTTATAGGAGTCAATAATGGATGGAGCTGCCTTGTGTGTAATGGCTATTAGAAATCTTGGGGCCCCCCTGCAGCCTACCTGACAGCAGCCAGAATAACCCCCCATCCTGTCATAGATGTTCTTCAGTGATATTGCTTCACGGCAAGTCAGTTCTTCGGCAAATCATGCCCCCCCCCAGATATACCATGTCAGTTCTAATGTACACATATGTGTGACTCAATCGGCTTATCATATAGAGGTGTTCTGATGGCGATGAATAAAAACATTGGGGTGTGTTATAACATTTTTCTCAGTGTCACGTGACTTCCACCTATAACAAGGGAGCACTAATAGAAGGAGGGGCTATTCTGCCATAAAAGGATACTGTTTAAAAAGGAGGATTCTAAGAGTGGGAGGGGCTATTCTTCCATAAAAGGAAGGTCTTCCATAATAGGAAGGAGGGTTTGGCGAGTGGAGATTCTATTCCACCATAAAAAAGGAGGGCTCTCAGAGTGGGAGGGGTTATTTCACCATAAAAGGTAGGAGGACTGTGAGAGTGGAGGGGCTATTCTACTATAAAAGGGAAGGGGCTCTGAGAGTGGGAGGAGCTATTCTACCATAAAAGGGAAGGGGCGTTCTGAGAGTGGAGGGTCTATGCTACCATAAAAGGAAGGGGGTCTCTGAGAGTGGGAGGGGCTATTCTACCGTAAAAGGGAGGGGGGCTCTGAGAGTGGGAGGAGCTACTCTACCATAAAAGGAAGGAGAGCTCTCAGAATGGGAGGGGTTATTCTACCATAAAAGGGAGGAGAGCTCTCAGAATGGGAGGGGTTATTCTACCATAAAAGGGAGGAGAGCTCTCAGAATGTGAGGGGTTATTCTACCATAAAAGGAAGGAGAGCTCTCAAACTGGGAGGGGTTATTCTACCATAAAAGGAAGGAGAGCTCTCAAACTGGGAGGGGTTATTCTACCATAAAAGGAAGGAGAGCTCTCAAACTGGGAGGGGTTATTCTACCATAAAAGGAAGGAGAGCTCTCAAACTGGGAGGGGTTATTCTACCATAAAAGGAAGGAGAGCTCTCAGAATGGGAGGGATTATTCCACCATAAAAGGAAGGAAGGCTCTCGGAGTGGGAGGGGTTATTCTACCATAAAAGGAAGGAGGGCTCTGAGAGTAGACGGGCTATTCTACCAAAACAGGGAGGGGCATTCTGAGAGTGGAGGGGCTATTCTACCATAAAAGGGAGGGGGGCTCTGAGAGTGGGAGGAGTTATTCTTCCATAAAACGGAATGGCGTTCTGAGAGGGGAGGGGCTATTCAACCATAAAAGGAAGGGGGACTAAGAGTGGGAGGGTCTATTCTACCATAAAAGAAGGAGGAGCTATGACAGTGGGAGGGGCTATTTTCTCATAAAAGGAAGGAGGGCTCTTAAAGTGGGAGGGGTTATTCTACCATAAAAGGAATGGGGTCTCTGAGAGTAGGAGAGACTATTCTATTCATAGAGGTGGGGTCTAGGTTGGACCAACCCATAAAGTAGTCATGATGGGTGGTCCCCACATACCTAGAGGCGGGGTCTGCGCAGAAGCAACCTGTAAAGTGGGGATGGTGAGCAGTCCCTACATATTTAGAGGCAGAGTCTGGACTGAACCATGTATGTGGGGAGATTTGGTGCAGAAGTGTATGTGACCAACACACTGGAAGGAGATGGCTTGGGGGGTCGGGTGGGGTGGTGGAGTGATTCCAGAACACTGTAGTGCAGCACCTCTCAGGAGTCTGAAGATTCTCTACAGTAATAAATAAGGACAGCAGAGGGTGGATCCAAGTGTAGCAATCCCTCCCAAGGTAGCTCATCCTTCTCTGCAAAGGCCCACCCCCGGAGGCGGACCCTGAATGACGTTTCTATATGTATATGCTGATATCACTACATTGTCCTGTAAGCTGCCAATTGCGACTTGAATAAATTCGATTTTCTACTTCTACACTTAGATGTGCCCCCTGCTGTCCGTATCTGGACTGAACCAAACTGTAAAGAGGGCATGATGGACAGTCCCTGCATATTTAGGGGTTGGGTCTGGGATGGACCAACTGATAAAGAAGGCATGATGGACAAGGCCATGTTAAAAGCATCATGGGCCCCTGGGCAAAGTAATGCACTGGGGCCCCTACCAGCCTGTCCTGATTTATGCACCTACAGTACACTCAAGAAAAAAAGTATAAATTGATATACTCTATATTGTATAAAAGTAATAGTATAATAGTAAAATATATAATTGATAGAATTAAACATATTTATTTGTACTTTCAATAAAATTGATGTTAAACAATAAGAAAACATGCCAGAAATCAAAGACTAATCAACACAATAGGAAAAGTATGGGAGGGGGGTGGCAGAAGGGCACAGTACAGGGGGGTGGCAGAAGGGCACAGTACAGGGGGAGTCGGGAGGGCACAGTACAGGGGGAGTCGGGAGGGCACAGTACAGGGGGAGTCGGGAGGGTACAGTACAGGGGGAGTCGGGAGGGTACAGTACAGGGGGAGTCGGGAGGGCACAGTACAGGGGGAGTCAGGAGGGCACAGTACAGGGGGAGTCAGGAGGGCACAGTACAGGGGGAGTCAGGAGGGCACAGTACAGGGGGAGTCAGGAGGGTACAGTACAGGGGGAGTCAGGAGGGCACAGTACAGGGGGAGTCGGGAGGGTACAGTACAGGGGGAGTCGGGAGGGTACAGTACAGGGGGAGTCGGGAGGGCACAGTACGGGGGGAGTCAGGAGGGCACAGTACGGGGGGTGGCAAAAGGGCACAGTACGGGGGGAGTCAGGAGGGCACAGTACGGGGGGAGTCGGGAGGGCACAGTACGGGGGGAGTCAGGAGGGCACAGTACGGGGGGAGTCAGGAGGGCACAGTACAGGGGGAGTCAGGAGGGCACAGTACGGGGGCAGTCAGGAGGGCACAGTACGGGGGCAGTCAGGAGGGTACAGTACGGGGGGAGTCAGGAGGGTACAGTACAGGGCAGTCAGGAGGGTACAGTACGGGGGGAGTCAGGAGGGCACAGTACAGGGGAGTCAGGAGGGCACAGTACAGGGGAGTCAGGAGGTCACAGTATTGGGATCACGAGGGTACAGTACAGGTTCTGAGAGGCTGCCTGGACCATCATGAGACAGCTTAGCAAAAAGCGTGACTGTCCTATTAAATCCGGGACAGTTGGCAAGTATGATGTAAAGCAAGGGGCCCCCGTGCACCTGGGGCCGCTGGGCAGTACCCAGAGGTGCCCATGCATTAAGACAGCCCTGATAATGGATGGTTACCACATATTTAAAGTTGAGGTCTGGGTGGGACCAACCAATAAAGTGGGTATGATGGGCAATCCCTGCATAATTTGGAGGTGGAGTCTGGGAGGAACCAACCTGTAAAGAAGGCATTATGGGTGGTCCCTGCATATTTAAAGGCAGGGTCTGGGATGATGGCCGGTCCTTAGAGGAGGGGTGTAGGTGGGGCCTGATGGGAAGCTCTCACATATTTAGAGGCAAAGGTCTGTGCAGGACCAAACCCATAAAGTAGGAATGATGGCTAGTTCCCACATATTTAAAGTGGGCTTTGGGTGGAATTAACATGCAAAGTGGGCATGGTGGGTGGTCCCTACAAGTTTAGAAGCAGGGTGTGGGTGGGACCAACCCAGAAAGAGGCCACGATGAGCAGACCTTGCATATACTGTATGGAGTTGGGATCTGGATGGGACCAGCCTATAAAATGGGCATGTTGAGAGGTCCATGCCTATTTAAAGGTGGGATTTGGATGGTACCAATCTATAAAGTGGGCATAATGAGCAGACCTTGCATATTTAGAGGTGGAGTTTGGATAGGACCAACCTATAAAATGGGCATGAGGAGCAGACCTTGCATATTTAGAGGTGGAGTTTGGATAGGACCAACCTATAAAATGGGCATGAGGAGCAGACCTTGCATATTTAGAGGTGGAGTTTGGATAGGACCAACCTATAAAATGGGCATGAGGAGCAGACCTTGCATATTTAGAGGTGGAGTTTGGATAGGACCAACCTATAAAATGGGCATGAGGAGCAGACCTTGCATAATTAGAGGTGGAGTTTGGATAGGACCAACCTATAAAGTGGGCATGAGGAGTGGTCCTCACATATTTAGAGGTGGAGTTTGGATAGGACCAACCTATAAAGTAGGCATGAGGAGTGGTCCTCACATATTTAGAGGTGGGGTTTGCGTGGAACCAACCTATAAAGTGGGCATGACGGGCAGTCTTTGCATATTTAAAGACAGGGTTTGGTCAGGAACAACCTGTAAAGTGGTCAGTTCCTACATATTTAGAGGCGAGGGTTTGGGCAGGACCAGCCCATGTAGTGGGCGTGGTCTGGGCGTGCCCACCCGGAAAGTGGACGGACGAAATGTGGACAGTGGGTGGGGTTACCAGTGTCCTGGGATCCAGGAATAGAGTGTTAATGTAAATAAAAAAGGGTGTTGAACCCCCTCCCTATTGGAACAGACTCGGGAATCATGGTGGAATGTTCATGCTGTGGCCAACTCAGTCCATTAGGCTCCAACATAACTAAAGTATCACTTAAGGGTGGAGCAACCCTTTAAACCTCAACTAAAGACTCAACCTAATCCCCAAACTCCACCCCAAACTCCACCCTCTAATTCCATCCTCTAGTTGTGATATTACTTTCACAGCACACGTCTGAGACATACAATGCTAGGCTGTAGGATTTACATGATTCTGTCATCTCTGAGCCGGCAGTAGATGGTGACCCTGGATGATGGCTGAACAAAGATGGCGCCTCGTCCTTCTGGAGAGAAAAGCCAACGAGGGCAACTGGTTCATGGAAATCTCCCCAACAGGACAAGAAAAGACCTTTACTACTCTATCCCAAAAAAAAAAAGAGGTTTTGTTGTTATAATCACTTCAATGCAGGGGCGGACTGACAACTCATGGGGCCCCCGGGGCAATAGGGGATCATGGGCCCCTGTGTCCTTGCCCAAACTCAAAAAAGCCTATGAAAAAGGTACCAGGGGCACCTCATGGGGCCCCCTACTGACCCCGGGCCCTCGGGCATTGCCCGAGTTTCCAAATGGTCAGTCCGCCCCTGCTTCAATGTAACATTCCATCAGCTCTGAGCTCAGCTTCACCCTACAGCTGGGTGACCCACCTTCCCATCTACAGCTTTTATCACTAGGGGGCAGCATGCTCAGATATTCAGGAGAAGGGTTACCGTAGGGCTACTAACTGTACAAGGGTTAACAATAGACCTGAATCTCTGGCGATCCTGCCATTAAAAGTCTGTGTTCAGGTATTTCATGTAATGGGGTGACAACACTCTGCCGCTCTTTCCCGACTGTGCTCCTGAGTTGTCACCGTGTCACATGGGCCCCCTGTTGGAGACTACAAGTGTCTGTACCCACACATGGCACAGACATAGTCAGCCATTGCTGGTCCAAAGCAATAAGCAGGTGCATGTAGATGGGAAGTGGCAACAAAAGGGCTGCAGGAGATCAGCAGCACCGAGATGGGTGAAAAAAAAGCAAAAACAGGATTTTATTAATGAAATGGCAATTTAAAGTTTTAAAGTCATATGACGACGTCCTCAGAACGTGACTCGAATGCCCCACAGGCCATGCTGCGGCGCGGTCTGTCACCCACGGTGTCCTACGGGTGACAGATCAGTGTACCAAGCCGCTGCCGATACCATGTGATTGCTGTGACCGCATCAGATCACATGGCAATTGTACACAATAGGTGACTTCCGACACATCCGTTGTGTTGCTCGCTGTGATTGGTCACAATGATCACATGGTACAGACAGGGCTAATCACAGCAATACACACTGAATGAATGGATTCATTCACAACATCGCTGATATAAGCAATCATAGTGTTACAAAAAAATCCTTCCCAGAGTAGCGCAGTGTTGCTACGGTAACAATGTACATCTCTGCTCACAGTATGGAAAAAGAAAGAATTTTTTTTTTTAAAAAAGTAAAAAAAAAACATTAAAAAAAGTATTTCTTTATTTTTACATACTATCACCAGTCAGAGTCCCTGATCACCGCTGTGCCAGTCATGTGATGACGCTGGACTGGAGCATAAAAACATTGTGAGAAAAAATTATTTTTTAAATTTCTTCATTTTCCAAAAGAGTTGTGAGAAAAAAAAATGACAACTTCAAAAAACTCGCCATGCCTCTTACTGCATACCTCCGACTGTCTAATTTCCAAAAAAAGGGGTCATTTGGGGGGAATTGTACTGTCCTGATATTTGGGGGTATTTGTACTGTCCTGACATTTGGGGGATATCTGTACTGTCCTTACATTTGGGGATATCTGTACTGTCCTGACATTTGGGGGATATCTGTACCGTCCTGACATTTGGGGGGATTTGTACTGTCCTGACATTTGGGGGATATCTGTACTGTCCTTACATTTGGGGATATCTGTACTGTCCTGACATTTGGGGGATATCTGTACCGTCCTGACATTTGGGGGATATCTGTACCGTCCTGACATTTGGGGGATATCTGTACTGTTCTGACATTTGGGGGATATCTGTCCTGTCCTGACATTTGGGAGATATCTGTACTGTTCTGACATTTGGGGGATATCTGTACTGTCCTGACATTTGGGGGATATCTGTACCGTCCTGACATTTGGGGGATATCTGTACCGTCCTGACATTTGGGGGATATCTGTACTGTCCTGACATTTGGGGGATATCTGTACCGTCCTGACATTTGGGGGATATCTGTACTGTTCTGACATTTGGGGGATATCTGTACTGTCCTGACATTTGGGGGGATATCTGTACTGTTCTGACATTTGGGGGATATCTGTACTGTTCTGACATTTGGGGGATATCTGTACTGTCCTGACATTTGGGGGATATCTGTACTGTCCTGACATTTGGGGGGATATCTGTCCTGTCCTGACATTTGGGGGATATCTGTACCGTCCTGACATTTGGGGGATATCTCTACCGTCCTGACATTTGGGGGATATCTGTACCGTTCTGACATTTGGGGGATATCTGTACTGTCCTGACATTTGGGAGATATCTGTACTGTTCTGACATTTGGGAGATATCTGTACTGTTCTGACATTTGGGGGATATCTGTACTGTTCTGACATTTGGGGGATATCTGTACTGTTCTGACATTTGGGGGATATCTGTACTGTCCTGACATTTGGGGAATATCTGTACTGTCCTGACATTTGGGGGGATATCTGTCCTGTCCTGACATTTGGGGGGATATCTGTCCTGTCCTGACATTTGGGGGATATCTGTCCTGTCCTGACATTTGGGGGATATCTGTCCTGTTCTGACATTTGGGGGGATATCTGTCCTGTCCTGACATTTGGGAGATATCTGTACTGTTCTGACATTTGGGGGATATCTGTACTGTCCTGACATTTGGGGGATATCTCTACCATCCTGACATTTGGGGGATATCTGTACTGTCCTGACATTTGGGGGATATCTGTACTGTCCTGACATTTGGGGGATATCTCTCCTGTCCTGACATTTGGGGGATATCTGTCCTGTCCTGACATTTGGGGGATATCTGTACCGTCCTGACATTTGGGGGATATCTGTACTGTCCTGACATTTGGGGGATATCTGTACCGTCCTGACATTTGGGGGATATCTGTACTGTTCTGACATTTGGGGGATATCTGTACCGTCCTGACATTTGGGGGAGATCTGTCCTGTCCTGACATTTGGGGGGTATCTGTACTGTCCTGACATTTGGGGGATATCTGTACCGTCCTGACATTTGGGGGATATCTGTACTGTCCTGACATTTGGAGGATATCTGTACTGTTCTGACATTTGGGGGATATCTGTACTGTTCTGACATTTGGGGGATATCTGTACTGTCCTGACATTTGGGGGGATATCTGTATTGTTCTGACATTTGGGGGATATCTGTCCTGTCCTGACATTTGGGGGATATCTGTACTGTCCTGACATTTGGGGGATATCTGTACCATTCTGACATTTGGGGGATATCTGTACTGTTCTGACATTTGGGGGATATCTGTCCTGTCCTGACATTTGGGGGATATCTGTACTGTTCTGACATTTGGGGGATATCTGTACCATTCTGACATTTGGGGGATATCTGTACTGTCCTGACATTTGGGGGATATCTGTACTGTCCTGACATTTGGGGGATATCTGTACTGTTCTGAGATTTGGGGGATATCTGTCCTGTTCTGACATTTGGGGGATATCTGTACCATTCTGACATTTGGGGGATATCTGTACCATTCTGAGATTTGGGGGATATCTATACTGTCCTGACATTTGGGGGATATCTGTCCTGTCCTGACATTTGGGGGTTATCTGTACTGTCCTGTCATTTGGTGGGATTTGTACTGTTTAGGGCCACAAGAAATGAGATCGTCCATCAATACATCAGGATCGATCGATTTTCAGCTCTATCCCATAGATTGTAGATAACGTCTGTACAGACTGAAGCATGAACACTGATTTGCTTCACTGGACCAGAATACATTCAGCCTGAATCTATGAAGATTATTTATTTGCAACATTTTATAACAGAAACTAAGAAAAAAAAATTTTTTTTTTCTTTTGCTTATTTTGATTATATAGCAAGAAATGAAAATAAAACCCCAGAGGTGATTAAATACCACCGAAAGAAAGCTCTGTTTGGGTGAAAAAATGATAAAAATGTAATTCGGGTACAGTGTTGCATGACCGCGCAATTGTCATTCAAAGTGCGACGGCGCTGAAAGCTGAAAATCGGCGTGGGCAGGAAGGGGGGGGGGGGATGTGCCCGGTATTGAAGGGGTTAAGGGAAAATGGCCGCGACTCCTAGCAGCTTCACCGGCGGCTTCCCACTGCGCATGCCCAAGAGGCTGCGGGCGATGGGGGGGGGGACTTCCACTCATAGGCTATCCAGGTGGGAGTGGTTAGGGATACCTGTCAAAACCAGGTACATGCCTCCCCCCCCCTCAATAAAAATGGCAAATGTTGAAGAGGAGGCGGGGAAGAGGCAGACAAGAGGAACCTCCCCTTTTGGGTGAAGTTCCCCTTTAATCCGCTTATATTTACCCCCCCCATCAGTATGATAATGACATTAATAAAATCTGTGTTGCTATCAAGCCTGCAGAGGATTAATAAGAAGGGGAATAGGTGTGGAGTGCTGCAGATGGGAAGGGGTTAAGGCGGATGTAAATCCTTCCATATACCCAGTGAAGGGACCGACCTCAGAGGATACGCAGAGACAGAACAAATCCTCCTGCACAAGTTGTACCTGTTTATCTGCACCCGTCTTTCCCCTACATCCATTCAAAGTGCAGAATTTACGCAGGATCTCTCTGCTCTGCAAAGTAGGGGGCGGGGAGCTGAAGATACATCAGTGAGCTCTGAGAGCTGATTGGAGGGAAGGGACACACCCACCTTCACCTAGCACACAGAAACAGAGCTGAGGCTGTCAATCTCCCCCTGTCACCTTTTTATCTCTTGGTGTCAGAAAAACTTGGCAGAAGCGACTCATGCTGATAGCAGGGGAAGGAGGCAGCGGACAGAAATGACACTCAGTGCTCTGGACTGAGACAAGTACACACCACAGAGGGATGTGCTTTGTTCATATTTCATGTCTGAGGTTTACAATTTCGTTTCGTAGAATATTTTGAATGCAAAGGTCTATATACATGATTTTAAGCAGCCGTGCCGCCCTGTAGCAGTATTTCTGCGGTTAAAACCCTATAATCATTATTACTCTGCGCCATCTTGAAGTCTGTAAACGTATTTTGAGAAGATCCCACGCATTTCCTTCCTTGAGATCTGTGACACGTAGTCACTGTGCCCTGTGGGTAGGCATCGCTGTGTCACACACAGGGGCGGACTGACAACTCATGGGGCCCCCGGGCAATAGGGGGATCATGGGGCCCCTGTGTCCTTGCCCAAACTCAAAAAAGCCTATGAAAAAGGTACCAGGGGCATCTCATGGGGCCCCCTACTGACCCCGGGCCCTCGGGCAGTGCCCGAGTTTCCAAATGGTCAGTCCGCCCCGGGTCACACATTTCACAAAGCTGAGGGGAGGAGTTTCAGGAGGCGGAGTCAGTACAGGAATCGCCACTCGCAGGTAACAAGGTACCATGGGACATGTAATCCTAAGAAATGGAGGAGAAGCTGCAGAGCATGCAGGGAGGGCAGAAAGTTGTGGAAGGAGACGGCCAGCAGACAGGCAACATTCACAACATGAAAGGAGATTTCTCTTTTTTAAGTAAGCCTGTACTGGATGTCGAGTATAAATACTCCCATTGTTATTACCAATGGAAGGGAAGTTTGTGCTGTGACCTTACATCTCCTTTACAGAATGAAAAGGGTTAAGACTGTAGAGCAGGGGCCTCCAAACTGTGGGTCGGATGTGGCCCAGTTCTTGCCTTTATCCGGCCCTTGGGGCATTCCACTGATATTAGGCACTATCCCTTCCACTGACACCAATGATGGGGCATTATTCCTCCCACTGACACCAACAATGGGGCACTATTGCTCCCACTGATACCAATGATGGGACACTATTCCTCCCACTGATACCAATGATGGGGCACTATTCCTCCCACTGACACCAATGATGGGGCACTATTCCTCCCACTGACACCAATGATGGGGCACTATTCCTCCCACTGACACCAATGATGGGGCACTATTCTTCCCACTGATACCAATGATGGGGCACTATTCTTCCCACTGATACCAATGATGGGGCATTATTCCTCCCATTGATACCAATGATGGGGCAGTATTCCTCCCACTGACACCAATGATGGGGCATTATCCCTTCCACTGATACCAACGATGGGGCATTATTCCTCCCACTGACACCAACGATGGGGCACTAATCCTTCCACCGACACCAATGATGGGGCACTATTCCTCCCACCGACACCAATGATGGGGCACTATTCCTCCCACTGACACCAATGATGGGGCACTATTCCTCCCACTGACACCAATGATGGGACACTATTCCTCCCACTGACATCAACAATGGGGCACTAATCCTCCCACTGACACCAATGATAGGGCACTATTCCTCCCACTGACACCAATGATGGGGCACTATTCCTCCCACTGACACCAATGATGGGGCACTATCCCTTCCACTGATACAAACGATGGGGCATTATTCCTCCCACTGACCCCAACGATGGGGCACTAATCCTCCCACTGACACCAATGATGGGGCACTATTCCTCCCACTGACACCAATGATGGGGCACTATTCCTCCCACTGACACCAATGATGGGGCATTATTCCTCCTACTGACACCAATGATGGGGCACTATTCCTCCCACTGACACCAAGGATGGGGCACTATTCCTCCCACTGATACCAATGATGGGGCACTATTCCTCCCACTGACACCAAGGATGGGGCACTATTCCCCCCACTGACACCAATGATCGGGCACTATTCCTCCCACTGACACCAATGATGGGACACTATTCCTCCCACTGACACCAATGATGGGACACTATTCCTCCCACTGATTCCAATGATGGGGCAGTATTCCTCCCACTGACACCAATGATGGGGCACTATTCCTCCTACTGACACCAATGATTGGGCACTATTCCTCCCACTGACACCAGTTGTGGGGCACTATTCCTCCCACTGACACGAGTTGTGGGGCACTACTCCTCCCAGCCCATGGCATTTTCTACTCCCACTGACCACAGTCCAGCCCCCATAAAGACTGAAGTGCAGTAAACTGGCCCTTTGTTTCAAACGTTTGGAGACCGCTCCTGTAGAATATCATGGAAGGGGTTTGGGACATTAGAAGCGGTTACGTTTTTACAACATACTGGTTTACGAAGGGTCAAGGCTGCAGTGTATTATGGAGTTGAAGTGAAGGACTCAAGGTTGCAGGGCTTCATGGAATTGAAGAGGTTAAGGTTGGTGTGTATTATAGAGCAGAAAGGGTTAACACAGTAGGGCATTGTGGAAGAGGCGGTAAAGGTTGTTACATGCAATGGAAGTAAAGGGGTGTATGTTATTATGGAAGGGAAAGGGTTAAAGTTAGAGGGAATTATGAAAGGAAATGGGTTACAGTTGTAGGATAATATGGAAACAAAGTGGCTAAGGGCTAAGGCTGTTTGGCATTATGGAAGGGAAAGGGTTAAGGTTGGGAGGCATTATTGGAAGAGAAAGGGTCAACGTTGGAGGGTATTTTGGCTTTGAAGGGGTTAAAGGTATGAAATACTCTGAAAGGGAACAGGTCAGGATTATAGTGTGTTATACAGAAGAGGAAAGTATGTTTGGTATTATGGGTGAAAAGGAGTTACCATGGGAGGGTATCCTGGAAGGGAAAGGGTTAAAGTTGGAGGGCACTTTGGAAGTGAAATGGCTAAGGGTGTATGAGATTGTGGAAGACAAAGGGTTAACGGAGGGTATTCTGGCAGGGAAGGGTTAAGGGTATCAAATAGTCTGAAGAGGAAGGGTAAAATTTGCAATGAAGGGGTTACAGCTGTAAGGTATTATGAAAGCAAAGGGGTATTCTGGAAGGGGTTAGGGTTGAACATGATAAAGTTGTAAGGTATTATGGAAGAGAAGGGGTTAATGTTGTAGGGTATTCTGGAAGGGGTCAATGTAGGATAGTCTGGAAGGGGTTAAGATTGTAGGATATTCTGGAAGGGGTTAATGTTGTAGGGTATTCTGGAAGGGGTTAATGTAGGATAGTCTGGAAGGGGTTAAGATTGTAGGATATTCTGGAAGGGGTTAATGTTGTAGAGTATTCTGGAAGGGGTTAATGTAGGATAGTCTGGAAGGGGTTAATGTTGTAGAGTATTCTGGAAGGGGTTAAGGTTGTAGGGTATTCTGGAAAGGGTTAAGGTTGTAGGGTATTCTGGAAAGGGTTAAGGTTGTAGGGTAGTCCGGAAGGGGTTAAGGTTGTAGAATATTCTGGAAGGGGTTAAGGCTGTAGGATATTCTGGAAGGGGTTAAAGTTGAGAAAGGGTTAACCTTAGAGGGTGTTCTGGCAGGGGAGGGGTTACAGGCATATGATATTCTGAATGGAAGAGGTTAAAGCCATAGGGTAGGATGGAATGAAAGGTTATAGTCGTAAAATATTCTGGGAGGAGATACAATTATACAGTATTTAGGAAGGAAAGGGTTAAACGTAATCCAGAAGGGGTCTGGGTTGTATGGCATAGTGGAAGGGAAAGGGCTAAAGTTGGAGGTTATTATGGTATGGTGTTCTGAAAAGTAAGGGGTTAATCTTGTATGGTACTATGGAAGGGAATGGGTTAATGTTGCATGGTAAAATGGGAGGGAAAGGGTTAATGTTGTGTAATACCATGGAAGGGAAAGGGTTAATGTTGTAGGATATTCTGGAAGGGGTTAATGTTGTAGGATATTCTGGAAGGGGTTAATGTTGTAGGATATTCTGGAAAGGGTTAATGTTGTAGGATATTCTGGAAGGGGTTAATGTTGTAGGATATTCTGGAAGGGGTTAATGTTGTAGGATATTCTGGAAGGGGTTAATGTTGTAGGATATTCTGGAAGGGGTTAATCTTGTATGGTACTATGGAAGGGAAAGGGTTAATGTTGTAGGATATTCTGGAAGGGGTTAATGTTGTAGGATATTCTGGAAGGGGTTAATGTTGTAGGATATTCTGGAAAGGGTTAATGTTGTAGGATATTCTGGAAGGGGTTAATGTTGTAGGATATTCTGGAAGGGGTTAATCTTGTATGGTACTATGGAAGGGAAAGGGTTAATGTTGTAGGATATTCTGGAAGGGGTTAATGTTGTAGGATATTCTGGAAGGGGTTAATCTTGTATGGTACTATGGAAGGGAAAGGGTTAATGTTGTAGGATATTCTGGAAGGGGTTAATGTTGTAGGATATTCTGGAAGGGGTTAATGTTGTAGGATATTCTGGAAAGGGTTAATGTTGTAGGATATTCTGGAAGGGGTTAATGTTGTAGGATATTCTGGAAGGGGTTAATCTTGTAGGATATTCTGGAAAGGGTTAATGTTGTAGGATATTCTGGAAGGGGTTAATCTTGTATGGTACCATGGAAGGAAAAGGGTTAATCTTTGAGGGTATTTTCAGGAAGAGAGTGAAGGGTGTAGATCATGATGGAAGTGAAAGGGTCAATGTTGTAGTGTGTCATAGAATTGAAGGGGTTAAGGGGAGGGGAAGATTTGCAGTGAAATATGGAAGGGAGGGGCATAAGGTTGTCACGTGATGTGGAGAGGTAAGGGGTTAAAAAAAGGGGGGTTAAGTTTTCTGGTATTATGGAAGGGAAAGTGTTAACCTTGTAGGGTATTCTCAAAGGGGACCCTATTTTCGGTGGTTGTACCCCGCCAGTCCTGGCAGTGGCAGGGTCTGGCACACGTTTACCCCTCCAGTCCTAGCAGTGGCCTGGTCGGGGACACTAGTTTTGGGGGTTATACCCCTCCAGTCCTAGCAGTGGCGTGGTCGGGATGCTAGTTTCAGTCATTGTACTCCTCAAGTCCTGGCATTGGCGGGGTCAGAGACACTAGTTTTAGTGGTTGTACCCCTCCAGTGCTGGCAGTCGCGGGGTCGGGGACACTAGTTTCAGTCATTGTACCCCTCTAGTCCTAGCAGTGGCGTGGTCGGAGACATTAGTATAGGTCGTTGTACCCCTCCAGTCCTGGCAGTGGCAGGGTCGGGGACACTAGTTGCAGATGTACCCCTCCAGTCCTGTTAGTGGTGGGGTTGGGGACACTAGTTTTGGTCATTGTACTCCTCCAATCCTGGCAGTGGCGGGGCCAGGGATACTAGTTTCAGTTGTACCCCTCCAGTCCTGGCAGTGGCAGGGTCTGGGACACGTTTACCCCTCCAGTCCTAGCAGAGGATGGGGACATTAGTTTTGGTGTTTGTACCTCTCCAGTCCCAGCAGTGGCAGGGTCAGGGACACTTGTTTCGGTGGTTGTACC
The DNA here is from genome assembly GCF_062004578.1 of Staurois parvus. Taxonomy (NCBI): domain Eukaryota; kingdom Metazoa; phylum Chordata; class Amphibia; order Anura; family Ranidae; genus Staurois; species Staurois parvus. The sequence goes on along the minus strand of NW_028318732.1, from coordinate 281,006 downwards.
CCTCCAGTCCTGGCCATGGCTTGGTTGGGGACACTAGTTTCAGTCGCTCTACCTCTCCAGTCCTTGAAGTGGCGTGGTTGGGGACACTAGTTTCAGTGGTTGTACCCCTCCAATCCTGGCAGTGGCAGGGTTGGGGACACTAGCTTCAGTCGCTCTGCCTCTCCAGTCCTTGAAGTGGCTTGGTTGGGGACACTAGTTTCAGTGGTTGTACCCCTCCAGTCCTGTTAGAGGTGGGATCAGTGACACTAGTTTCAGTGGTTGTACCCCTCCAGTCCTGGCAGTGGCGGGGTCGGGGACACTAGTTTCAGTGGTTGTACCCCTCCAGTCCTGGCAGTGGCGGGGTCGGGGACACTAGTTTCAGTGGTTGTACCCCTCCAGTCCTGGCAGTGGCAGGGTCGGGGACACTAGTTTCAGTGGTTGTACCCCTCCAGTCTTGGCAGTGAGGCGGGGTTAGGGACACCAGTTTCAGTGGTTGTACCCCTCCAGTTCTGGCAGTGAGGGGGGGTGGCGGGGTCGGGGACACTAGTTTCAGTGGTTGTACCCCTTCAGTCCTGGCAGTGGCAGGGTCGGGGACACTAGTTTCAGTGGTTGTACCCCTCCAGTCCTGGCAGTGGCGGGGTCGGGGACACTAGTTTCAGTGGTTGTACCCCTCCAGTCCTGGCAGTGGCGGGGTCGGGGACACTAGTTTCAGTGGTTGTACCTCTCCAGTCCTGGCAGTGGCAGGGTTGGGGACACTAGTTTCAGTGGTTGTACCCCACCAGTCCTGGCAGTGAGGGGGGGTGGCAGGGTCAGGGACACTTGTTTCGGTGGTTGTACCCCTCCAGTCCTGGCCATGGCTTGGTTGGGGACACTAGTTTCAGTCGCTCTACCTCTCCAGTCCTTGAAGTGGCGTGGTTGGGGACACTAGTTTCAGTGGTTGTACCCCTCCAATCCTGGCAGTGGCAGGGTTGGGGACACTAGCTTCAGTCGCTCTGCCTCTCCAGTCCTTGAAGTGGCTTGGTTGGGGACACTAGTTTCAGTGGTTGTACCCCTCCAGTCCTGTTAGAGGTGGGATCAGTGACACTAGTTTCAGTGGTTGTACCCCTCCAGTCCTGGCAGTGGCGGGGTCGGGGACACTAGTTTCAGTGGTTGTACCCCTCCAGTCCTGGCAGTGGCGGGGTCGGGGACACTAGTTTCAGTGGTTGTACCCCTCCAGTCCTGGCAGTGGCAGGGTCGGGGACACTAGTTTCAGTGGTTGTACCCCTCCAGTCTTGGCAGTGAGGCGGGGTTAGGGACACCAGTTTCAGTGGTTGTACCCCTCCAGTTCTGGCAGTGAGGGGGGGTGGCGGGGTCGGGGACACTAGTTTCAGTGGTTGTACCCCTTCAGTCCTGGCAGTGGCAGGGTCGGGGACACTAGTTTCAGTGGTTGTACCCCTCCAGTCCTGGCAGTGGCAGGGTCGGGGACACCAGTTTCAGTGGTTGTACCCCTCCAGTCCTGGCAGTGGTGGGATCGGGGACACTAGTTTCAGTGGTTGTACCCCTCCAGTCGTGGCAGTGAGGGGGGGTGGCGGGGTCGGGGACACTAGTTTCAGTGGTTGTACCCCTCCAGTCCTGGCAGTGGCAGGGTCGGGGACACTAGTTTCAGTGGTTGTACCCCTCCAGTCCTGGCAGTGGCGGGGTCGGGGACACCAGTTTCAGTGGTTGTACCCCTCCAGTCCTGGCAGTGGCGGGGTCGGGGACACTAGTTTCAGTGGTTATACCCCTCCAGTCCTGGCAGTGGCAGGGTCGGGGACACTAGTTTCAGTGGTTGTACCCCTCCAGTCCTGGCAGTGGCAGGGTCGGGGACACTAGTTTCAGTGGTTGTACCTCTCCAGTCCTGGCAGTGGCAGGGTTGGGGACACTAGTTTCAGTGGTTGTACCCCTCCAGTTCTGGCAGTGAGGGGGGGTGGCGGGGTCGGGGACACTAGTTTCAGTGGTTGTACCGCTCCAGTCCTGGCAGTGGCAGGGTTGGTGACACTAGTTTCAGTGGTTGTACCCCACCAGTCCTGGCAGTGGCAGGGTCGGGGACACTAGTTTCAGTGGTTGTACCTCTCCAGTCCTGGCAGTGGCGGGGTCGGGGACACTAGTTTCAGTGGTTGTACCCCTCCAGTCCTGGCAGTGGCAGGGTCGGGGACACTAGTTTCAGTGGTTGTACCCCTCCAGTCCTGGCAGTGGCAGGGTCGGGGACACTAGTTTCAGTGGTTGTACCCCTCCAGTCCTGGCAGTGAGGGGGGGTGGCGGGGTCGGGGACACTAGTTTCAGTGGTTGTACCCCTCCAGTCCTGGCAGTGGCAGGGTTGGGGACACTAGTTTCAGTGGTTGTACCCCACCAGTCCTGGCAGTGGCGGGGTCGGGGACACGAGTTTCAGTGGTTGTACCTCTCCAGTCCTGGCAGTGGCGGGGTCGGAGACACTAGTTTCAGTGGTTGTACCCCTCCAGTCCTGGCAGTGGCGGGGTCGGGGACACTAGTTTCAGTGGTTGTACCCCACCAGTCCTGGCAGTGAGGGGGGGTGGCGGGGTCGGGGACACTAGTTTCAGTGGTTGTACCCCTCCAGTTGTGGCAGTGGCAGGGTTGGGGACACTAGTTTCAGTGGTTGTACCCCTCCAGTCGTGGCAGTGGCAGGGTTGGGGACACTAGTTTCAGTGGTTGTACCCCTCCAGTCCTGGCAGTGGCGGGGTCGGGGACACTAGTTTCAGTGGTTGTACCCCTCCAGTCCTGGCAGTGGCAGGGTCGGGGACACTAGTTTCAGTGGTTGTACCTCTCCAGTCCTGGCAGTGGCGGGGTCGGGGACACTAGTTTCAGTGGTTGTACCCCTCCAGTCCTGGCAGTGGCAGGGTCGGGGACACTAGTTTCAGTGGTTGTACCCCTCCAGTCCTGGCAGTGGCAGGGTCGGGGACACTAGTTTCAGTGGTTGTACCCCTCCAGTCCTGGCAGTGAGGGGGGGTGGCGGGGTCGGGGACACTAGTTTCAGTGGTTGTACCCCTCCAGTCCTGGCAGTGGCAGGGTTGGGGACACTAGTTTCAGTGGTTGTACCCCACCAGTCCTGGCAGTGGCGGGGTCGGGGACACTAGTTTCAGTGGTTGTACCCCTCCAGTCCTGGCAGTGGCGGGGTCGGGGACACTAGTTTCAGTGGTTGTACCCCTCCAGTCCTGGCAGTGGCAGGGTCGGGGACACTAGTTTCAGTGGTTGTACCCCTCCAGTCCTGGCAGTGGCAGGGTCGGGGACACTAGTTTCAGTGGTTGTACCTCTCCAGTCCTGGCAGTGGCAGGGTTGGGGACACTAGTTTCAGTGGTTGTACCCCTCCAGTTCTGGCAGTGAGGGGGGGTGGCGGGGTCGGGGACACTAGTTTCAGTGGTTGTACCGCTCCAGTCCTGGCAGTGGCAGGGTTGGTGACACTAGTTTCAGTGGTTGTACCCCACCAGTCCTGGCAGTGGCAGGGTCGGGGACACTAGTTTCAGTGGTTGTACCTCTCCAGTCCTGGCAGTGGCGGGGTCGGGGACACTAGTTTCAGTGGTTGTACCCCTCCAGTCTTGGCAGTGGCAGGGTCGGAGACACTAGTTTCAGTGGTTGTACCCCTCCAGTCCTGGCAGTGGCGGGGTCGGGGACACTAGTTTCAGTGGTTGTACCCCACCAGTCCTGGCAGTGAGGGGGGGTGGCGGGGTCGGGGACACTAGTTTCAGTGGTTGTACCCCTCCAGTTGTGGCAGTGGCAGGGTTGGGGACACTAGTTTCCGTGGTTGTACCCCTCCAGTCGTGGCAGTGGCAGGGTTGGGGACACTAGTTTCAGTGGTTGTACCTCTCCAGTCCTGGCAGTGGCGGGGTCGGGGACACTAGTTTCAGTGGTTGTACCCCTCCAGTCCTGGCAGTGGCAGGGTCGGGGACACTAGTTTCAGTGGTTGTACCCCTCCAGTCCTGGCAGTGGCAGGGTCGGGGACACTAGTTTCAGTGGTTGTACCCCTCCAGTCCTGGCAGTGAGGGGGGGTGGCGGGGTCGGGGACACTAGTTTCAGTGGTTGTACCCCTCCAGTCCTGGCAGTGGCAGGGTTGGGGACACTAGTTTCAGTGGTTGTACCCCACCAGTCCTGGCAGTGGCGGGGTCGGGGACACTAGTTTCAGTGGTTGTACCTCTCCAGTCCTGGCAGTGGCGGGGTCGGAGACACTAGTTTCAGTGGTTGTACGCCTCCAGTCCTGGCAGTGGCGGGGTCGGGGACACTAGTTTCAGTGGTTGTACCCCACCAGTCCTGGCAGTGAGGGGGGGTGGCGGGGTCGGGGACACTAGTTTCAGTGGTTGTACCCCTCCAGTTGTGGCAGTGGCAGGGTTGGGGACACTAGTTTCAGTGGTTGTACCCCTCCAGTCGTGGCAGTGGCAGGGTTGGGGACACTAGTTTCAGTGGTTGTACCCCTCCAGTCCTGGCAGTGGCGGGGTCGGGGACACTAGTTTCAGTGGTTGTACCCCTCCAGTCCTGGCAGTGGTGGGGTCGGGGACACTAGTTTCAGTGGTTGTACCTCTCCAGTCCTGGCAGTGGCGGGGTCGGGGACACTAGTTTCAGTGGTTGTACCCCTCCAGTCCTGGCAGTGGCAGGGTCGGGGACACTAGTTTCAGTGGTTGTACCCCTCCAGTCCTTGCAGTGGCAGGGTCGGGGACACTAGTTTCAGTGGTTGTACCCCTCCAGTCCTGGCAGTGAGGGGGGGTGGCGGGGTCGGGGACACTAGTTTCAGTGGTTGTACCCCTCCAGTCCTGGCAGTGGCAGGGTTGGGGACACTAGTTTCAGTGGTTGTACCCCACCAGTCCTGGCAGTGGCGGGGTCGGGGACACTAGTTTCAGTGGTTGTACCTCTCCAGTCCTGGCAGTGGCGGGGTCGGAGACACTAGTTTCAGTGGTTGTACCCCTCCAGTCCTGGCAGTGGCGGGGTCGGGGACACTAGTTTCAGTGGTTGTACCCCACCAGTCCTGGCAGTGAGGGGGGGTGGCGGGGTCGGGGACACTAGTTTCAGTGGTTGTACCCCTCCAGTTGTGGCAGTGGCAGGGTTGGGGACACTAGTTTCAGTGGTTGTACCCCTCCAGTCGTGGCAGTGGCAGGGTTGGGGACACTAGTTTCAGTGGTTGTACCCCTCCAGTCCTGGCAGTGGCGGGGTCGGGGACACTAGTTTCAGTGGTTGTACCTCTCCAGTCCTGGCAGTGGCGGGGTTGGGGACACTAGTTTCAGTGGTTGTACCCCACCAGTCCTGGCAGTGAGGGGGGTGGCGGGGTCGGGGACACTAGTTTCAGTGGTTGTACCCCTCCAGTTGTGGCAGTGGCAGGGTTGGGGACACTAGTTTCAGTGGTTGTACCCCTCCAGTCCTGGCAGTGGCGGGGTCGGAGACACTAGTTTCAGTGGTTGTACCCCTCCAGTCCTGGCAGTGGCGGGGTCGGGGACACTAGTTTCAGTGGTTGTAACCCTCCAGTCCTGGCAGTGGTGGGATCGGGGACACTAGTTTCAGTGGTTGTACCCCTCCAGTCCTGGCAGTGAGGGGGGGTGGCGGGGTCGGGGACACTAGTTTCAGTGGTTGTACCCCTCCAGTCCTGGCAGTGGCAGGGTCGGGGACACTAGTTTCAGTGGTTGTACCCCTCCAGTCCTGGCAGTGGCGGGGTCGGGGACACCAGTTTCAGTGGTTGTACCCTTCCAGTCCTGGCAGTGGCGGGGTCGGGGACACTAGTTTCAGTGGTTGTACCCCTCCAGTCCTGGCAGTGGCAGGGTCGGGGACACTAGTTTCAGTGGTTGTACCCCTCCAGTCCTGGCAGTGGCAGGGTCGGGGACACTAGTTTCAGTGGTTGTACCCCTCCAGTTCTGGCAGTGAGGGGGGGTGGCGGGGTCGGGGACACTAGTTTCAGTGGTTGTACCGCTCCAGTCCTGGCAGTGGCAGGGTCGGGGACACTAGTTTCAGTGGTTGTACCTCTCCAGTCCTGGCAGTGGCGGGGTCGGGGACACTAGTTTCAGTGGTTGTACCCCTCCAGTCCTGGCAGTGGCAGGGTCGGAGACACTAGTTTCAGTGGTTGTACCCCTCCATTCCTGGCAGTGGCGGGGTCGGGGACACTAGTTTCAGTGGTTGTACCCCTCCAGTCCTGGCAGTGGCAGGGTTGGGGACACTAGTTTCAGTGGTTGTACCCCACCAGTCCTGGCAGTGGCGGGGTCGGGGACACTAGTTTCAGTGGTTGTACCCCTCCAGTCCTGGCAGTGGCGGGGTCGGGGACACTAGTTTCAGTGGTTGTACCCCTCCAGTCCTGGCAGTGGCGGGGTCGGGGACACCAGTTTCAGTGGTTGTACCCCTCCAGTCCTGGCAGTGGCGGGGTCGGGGACACTAGTTTCAGTGGTTGTACCCCTCCAGTCCTGGCAGTGGCAGGGTCGGGGACACTAGTTTCAGTGGTTGTACCCCTCCAGTCCTGGCAGTGGCAGGGTCGGGGACACTAGTTTCAGTGGTTGTACCTCTCCAGTCCTGGCAGTGGCAGGGTTGGGGACACTAGTTTCAGTGGTTGTACCCCTCCAGTTCTGGCAGTGAGGGGGGGTGGCGGGGTCGGGGACACTAGTTTCAGTGGTTGTACCGCTCCAGTCCTGGCAGTGGCAGGGTTGGTGACACTAGTTTCAGTGGTTGTACCCCACCAGTCCTGGCAGTGGCAGGGTCGGGGACACTAGTTTCAGTGGTTGTACCTCTCCAGTCCTGGCAGTGGCGGGGTCGGGGACACTAGTTTCAGTGGTTGTACCCCTCCAGTCTTGGCAGTGGCAGGGTCGGAGACACTAGTTTTAGTGGTTGTACCCCTCCAGTCCTGGCAGTGGCGGGGTCGGGGACACTAGTTTCAGTGGTTGTACCCCACCAGTCCTGGCAGTGAGGGGGGGTGGCGGGGTCGGGGACACTAGTTTCAGTGGTTGTACCCCTCCAGTTGTGGCAGTGGCAGGGTTGGGGACACTAGTTTCCGTGGTTGTACCCCTCCAGTCGTGGCAGTGGCAGGGTTGGGGACACTAGTTTCAGTGGTTGTACCTCTCCAGTCCTGGCAGTGGCGGGGTCGGGGACACTAGTTTCAGTGGTTGTACCCCTCCAGTCCTGGCAGTGGCAGGGTCGGGGACACTAGTTTCAGTGGTTGTACCCCTCCAGTCCTGGCAGTGGCAGGGTCGGGGACACTAGTTTCAGTGGTTGTACCCCTCCAGTCCTGGCAGTGAGGGGGGGTGGCGGGGTCGGGGACACTAGTTTCAGTGGTTGTACCCCTCCAGTCCTGGCAGTGGCAGGGTTGGGGACACTAGTTTCAGTGGTTGTACCCCACCAGTCCTGGCAGTGGCGGGGTCGGGGACACTAGTTTCAGTGGTTGTACCTCTCCAGTCCTGGCAGTGGCGGGGTCGGAGACACTAGTTTCAGTGGTTGTACGCCTCCAGTCCTGGCAGTGGCGGGGTCGGGGACACTAGTTTCAGTGGTTGTACCCCACCAGTCCTGGCAGTGAGGGGGGGTGGCGGGGTTGGGGACACTAGTTTCAGTGGTTGTACCCCTCCAGTTGTGGCAGTGGCAGGGTTGGGGACACTAGTTTCAGTGGTTGTACCCCTCCAGTCGTGGCAGTGGCAGGGTTGGGGACACTAGTTTCAGTGGTTGTACCCCTCCAGTCCTGGCAGTGGCGGGGTCGGGGACACTAGTTTCAGTGGTTGTACCCCTCCAGTCCTGGCAGTGGTGGGGTCGGGGACACTAGTTTCAGTGGTTGTACCTCTCCAGTCCTGGCAGTGGCGGGGTCGGGGACACTAGTTTCAGTGGTTGTACCCCTCCAGTCCTGGCAGTGGCAGGGTCGGGGACACTAGTTTCAGTGGTTGTACCCCTCCAGTCCTGGCAGTGGCAGGGTCGGGGACACTAGTTTCAGTGGTTGTACCCCTCCAGTCCTGGCAGTGAGGGGGGGTGGCGGGGTCGGGGACACTAGTTTCAGTGGTTGTACCCCTCCAGTCCTGGCAGTGGCAGGGTTGGGGACACTAGTTTCAGTGGTTGTACCCCACCAGTCCTGGCAGTGGCGGGGTCGGGGACACTAGTTTCAGTGGTTGTACCTCTCCAGTCCTGGCAGTGGCGGGGTCGGAGACACTAGTTTCAGTGGTTGTACCCCTCCAGTCCTGGCAGTGGCGGGGTCGGGGACACTAGTTTCAGTGGTTGTACCCCACCAGTCCTGGCAGTGAGGGGGGGTGGCGGGGTCGGGGACACTAGTTTCAGTGGTTGTACCCCTCCAGTTGTGGCAGTGGCAGGGTTGGGGACACTAGTTTCAGTGGTTGTACCCCTCCAGTCGTGGCAGTGGCAGGGTTGGGGACACTAGTTTCAGTGGTTGTACCCCTCCAGTCCTGGCAGTGGCGGGGTCGGGGACACTAGTTTCAGTGGTTGTACCCCTCCAGTCCTGGCAGTGGCGGGGTCGGGGACACTAGTTTCAGTGGTTGTACCTCTCCAGTCCTGGCAGTGGCAGGGTTGGGGACACTAGTTTCAGTGGTTGTACCCCACCAGTCCTGGCAGTGAGGGGGGGTGGCGGGGTCGGGGACACTAGTTTCAGTGGTTGTACCCCTCCAGTTGTGGCAGTGGCAGGGTTGGGGACACTAGTTTCAGTGGTTGTACCCCTCCAGTCCTGGCAGTGGCGGGGTCGGAGACACTAGTTTCAGTGGTTGTACCCCTCCAGTCCTGGCAGTGGCGGGGTCGGGGACACTAGTTTCAGTGGTTGTAACCCTCCAGTCCTGGCAGTGGTGGGATCGGGGACACTAGTTTCAGTGGTTGTACCCCTCCAGTCCTGGCAGTGAGGGGGGGTGGCGGGGTCGGGGACACTAGTTTCAGTGGTTGTACCCCTCCAGTCCTGGCAGTGGCAGGGTCGGGGACACTAGTTTCAGTGGTTGTACCCCTCCAGTCCTGGCAGTGGCGGGGTCGGGGACACCAGTTTCAGTGGTTGTACCCTTCCAGTCCTGGCAGTGGCGGGGTCGGGGACACTAGTTTCAGTGGTTGTACCCCTCCAGTCCTGGCAGTGGCAGGGTCGGGGACACTAGTTTCAGTGGTTGTACCCCTCCAGTCCTGGCAGTGGCAGGGTCGGGGACACTAGTTTCAGTGGTTGTACCCCTCCAGTCCTGGCAGTGAGGGGGGGTGGCGGGGTCGGGGACACTAGTTTCAGTGGTTGTACCGCTCCAGTCCTGGCAGTGGCAGGGTCGGGGACACTAGTTTCAGTGGTTGTACCTCTCCAGTCCTGGCAGTGGCGGGGTCGGGGACACTAGTTTCAGTGGTTGTACCCCTCCAGTCCTGGCAGTGGCAGGGTCGGAGACACTAGTTTCAGTGGTTGTACCCCTCCAGTCCTGGCAGTGGCGGGGTCGGGGACACTAGTTTCAGTGGTTGTACCCCACCAGTTCTGGCAGTGAGGGGGGGTGGCGGGGTCGGGGACACTAGTTTCAGTGGTTGTACCCCTCCAGTTGTGGCAGTGGCAGGGTTGGGGACACTAGTTTCAGTGGTTGTACCCCTCCAGTCGTGGCAGTGGCAGGGTTGGGGACACTAGTTTCAGTGGTTGTACATCTCCAGTCCTGGCAGTGGCGGGGTCGGGGACACTAGTTTCAGTGGTTGTACCCCTCCAGTCCTGGCAGTGGCAGGGTCGGGGACACTAGTTTCAGTGGTTGTACCCCTCCAGTCCTGGCAGTGGCAGGGTCGGGGACACTAGTTTCAGTGGTTGTACCCCTCCAGTCCTGGCAGTGAGGGGGGGTGGCGGGGTCGGGGACACTAGTTTCAGTGGTTGTACCCCTCCAGTCCTGGCAGTGGCAGGGTTGGGGACACTAGTTTCAGTGGTTGTACCCCACCAGTCCTGGCAGTGGCAGGGTCGGGGACACTAGTTTCAGTGGTTGTACCTCTCCAGTCCTGGCAGTGGCGGGGTCGGGGACACTAGTTTCAGTGGTTGTACCCCTCCGGTCCTGGCAGTGGCGGGGTCGGAGACACTAGTTTCAGTGGTTGTACCCCTCCAGTCCTGGCAGTGGCGGGGTCGGGGACACTAGTTTCAGTGGTTGTACCCCACCAGTCCTGGCAGTGAGGGGGGGTGGCGGGGTCGGGGACACTAGTTTCAGTGGTTGTACCCCTCCAGTTGTGGCAGTGGCAGGGTTGGGGACACTAGTTTCAGTGGTTGTACCCCTCCAGTCGTGGCAGTGGCAGGGTCGGGGACACTAGTTTCAGTGGTTGTACCTCTCCAGTCCTGGCAGTGGCGGGGTCGGGGACACTAGTTTCAGTGGTTGTACCTCTCCAGTCCTGGCAGTGGCGGGGTCGGGGACACTAGTTTCAGTGGTTGTACCCCTCCAGTCCTGGCAGTGGCGGGGTCGGGGACACTAGTTTCAGTGGTTGTACCCCTCCAGTCCTGGCAGTGGCGGGGTCGGGGACACTAGTTTTAGTGGTTGTACCCCTCCAGTCCTAGCAGTGAGGGGGGGTGGCGGGGACACTAGTTTCAGTGGTTGTACCCCTCCAGTCCTGGCAGTGGCGGGGTCGGGGACACTAGTTTCAGTGGTTGTACCCCTCCAGTACTGGCAGTGAGGGGGGGTGGCGGGGTCGGGGACACTAGTTTCAGTGGTTGTACCCCTCCAGTTGTGGCAGTGGCAGGGTTGGGGACACTAGTTTCAGTGGTTGTACCCCTCCAGTCGTGGCAGTGGCAGGGTCGGGGACACTAGTTTCAGTGGTTGTACCTCTCCAGTCCTGGCAGTGGCGGGGTCGGGGACACTAATTTCAGGGGTTGTACCCCTCCAGTTGTGGCAGTGGCAGGGTTGGGGACACTAGTTTCAGTGGTTGTACCCCTCCAGTCGTGGCAGTGGCAGGGTCGGGGACACTAGTTTCAGTGGTTGTACCCCTCCAGTCGTGGCAGTGGCAGGGTCGGGGACACTAGTTTCAGTGGTTGTACCTCTCCAGTCCTGGCAGTGGCGGGGTCGGGGACACTAGTTTCAGTGGTTGTACCCCTCCAGTCCTGGCAGTGGCAGGGTCGGAGACACTAGTTTCAGTGGTTGTACCCCTCCAGTCCTAGCAGTGAGGGGGGGTGGCGGTGACACTAGTTTCAGCGGTTGTACCCCTGCAGTCCTGGCAGTGAGGGGGGGTGGCGGGGTCGGGGAGGGCAGCCACATTCCAGGTTACACAGATCCTCCGGCAGCGTTTTCCCGGCTCCCGCTCGGCGCGGTGTGTAATGTACTATGTAATTTGTACACACACACGGCGTCACACGTCATTGATCCCGGCACCGAGAAATTGTCAGGACAATTAAACCCAGCCGGGATCTAATGAATACAATTACATGCAGTGCAGACGCTGCAAAGAAGGTTAGCGCTCTCCGCCTGAAGAGCTGACGGTCTGCGCCCGCCAGACGAGCCGCCAGACAGCGCCGGTACGACAGCTCCTCTGATTGGACGAGGATTTTGCTGAAGACGAGCGGCAGATTCCACCCCCCCCCCCACCCCCCCACATCGTATTTTCTTTCATCCATTTCCTTTAAAGAGTAATTTGTCTATAATCGCTACATTTGGTATTTTTCTGAATGGATGTTATTAAAAGCGACCTTTCCGCTTCACTCAGGAACTGGCGGCCAACGTGTTCCGGAATGTTCATCCCTCTCCCTCCTGGGACTGGTTTATTACCCTCCAGCTCAGGTTAGGGGGGGAGGGGAGGTCACATACACGGCATTCTGATCTGGAACACTGGCCAAAAAAAATTCTGGGGAAGCTTCACCCCAACATCTGCAGGACACAAGCAGGTAAGAAATGCATTTTTTTTTTTTACGTCGCATGATGTTAGCGCACACGTTTATCAAACACACATTGTCAGCAAAAGTTTGTTTCAGTCGGATATAAAAAGGTGGGGTTTCGCCGAGCAAGTAGATGCCAAACACGTCCTACCCGTGGTACCCAGATCTGTCCGTAGGTGGCGCTCTAGAACCCTATTGGTTTATCTCAGTGGGCAGAGAATGATGGCTCACACCCTGGCATGCGCGGCACTACATGTGTTACGCAGTCACCGTTTAGGGACATGGGCACACCTGGACCCGGCCGCTTTGTACGTATGCGCATGTTCATGATGTTGGGGCGGGGCTTTCATTTTTTGTGTTTTTTTTTATATGTGACTTTTTTTTTTTTTAAATTGAACTTTATTGAAATGACATAGGTGGCAGGTCGTCCGCTATGTGAGGGTAGAGTAGAAGTGACAGGTCCTCCGCTCTACTGGACCCCTAATATCACCTGTGGGCCCCCCTGAAGGTTCAGAGGGGAGATCAGAGATTGGATATTCGCTGATATTCCTCCTCCCCGCTCGCTGACAGCCACTAGGCCCAGGCCGGGCCTCCGCCACCTCCCATTTGTCAGTAGTTGACCAATAGCTGTTGGTGACACCTGACATCCAGGCTAGACATCCCTGATGTCATTTTCTGCACCCTGCATTTACCAGTGGCACAATGTACGTTACCTGCCCCAGACTTTCACACTGTATGTACTCTTGACCCCCTGAACTGTATACATTACATACTGCTGACCCCCTGAACTGTGTACATTACATACTACTGACATTTGCACGGTGTACATTACATACTGCTGACCTCTGCACTGTGTACATTACATACTGCTGACCCCCTGAACTGTGTACATTACATACTGCTGACCCCCTGAACTGTGTACATTACATACTGCTGACCCCCTGCACTGTGTACATTACATACTATTGACATTTGCACGGTGTACATTACATACTGCTGACCTCTGCACTGTGTACATTACATACTGCTGACCCCCTGAACTGTGTATGTTACATACTGCTGACCCCTGCACTGTGCACATTACATACTGCTGACCCCCTGAACTGTGTACATTACATACTGTTGACCCCTGCACTGTGTACATTACATACTGCTGATCCCCTGAACTGTGTACATTACATACTGCTGACCTCTGCACTGTGTACATTACATACTGCTGACCCCTGAACCATGTGTGTTACATTCTGCTGACCCCTGCACTGTGTACGTTACATACTACTAACCTCTGCACCACGTATGTTACATTCTGCTGATCCCTGCAATGTGTACATTACATACTTCTGACCCCTGCCCTGTGTACAATATATACTGCTTACCCCTGCCCTGTGTACATTATATACTGCTGACCCCTGCCCTGTGTACATTACATACTGCTGACCCCTGCCCTGTGTACATTATATACTGCTTACCCCTGCCCTGTGTACATTACATACTGCTGACCCCTGCCCTGTGTACATTACATACTGCTGACCCCTGCCCTGTGTACATTACATACTGCTGACCCCTGCCCTGTGTACATTACATACTGCTGACCCCTGCCCTGTGTACATTACATACTGCTGACCCCTGCCCTGTGTACATTACATACTGCTGACCCCTGCCCTGTGTACATTACATACTGCTGACCCCTGCCCTGTGTACATTATATACTGCTTACCCCTGCCCTGTGTACATTATATACTGCTGACCCCTGCCCTGTGTACATTACATACTGCTGACCCCTGCCCTGTGTACATTACATACTGCTGACCCCTGCCCTGTGTACATTATATACTGCTGACCCCTGCCCTGTGTACATTACATACTGCTGACCCCTGCCCTGTGTACATTATATACTGCTGACCCCTGCCCTGTGTACATTATATACTGCTGACCCCTGCCCTGTGTACATTATATACTGCTGACCCCTGCCCTGTGTACATTACATACTGCTGACCCCTGCCCTGTGTACATTATATACTGCTGACCCCTGCCCTGTGTACATTACATACTGCTGACCCCTGCCCTGTGTACATTACATACTGCTTACCCCTGCACTGTGTACATTACATACTGTTGATCCCTGCACTCTGTACGTCGTCTCAGTATTTAAGCCCCTCCCACTGTGCCATTTTGCCACACCCACACTATTCTTTTTTCTGGGCTGGCACTTCCTGCTTCTGCTGTCAATCAACAGAACGCCAGAGAACTGGGCAGATGATGGAAGGCGGCTGAGAGCCGGCACGTCCCTAGGTCTGGATCTGAACCCGGATCTCACCACCATCCTGAGCAATTCCCCCGCTCCAATCCCCGACACCACACATGGGGGGGAGGGGCGTTCATGGAGAAAAGTCGACGGGGGGGAGGGGCGTTTATGAAGAAAAGTCGACTGGGGGGGAGGGGCGTTCATGGAGAAAAGTCGACTGGGGGAGGGGCCATCCATGGAGAAAAGTCGTGCTTCCGGGCGAGTTCTGAGATCCCCAAAATTGTGCTCTGCGCGGGTCATATCATCCCGTACGTCTCCAATCCACGCAGGCAAAGGAATGGGAACCCCCCCGGTACTGATTGCCTCCCACAGAGATCGCCTGCTTTTCTCTCCAGATGGACAGCGCCATCTTTGGCCTGGCATCGCCCGGGGTCACCATCTGGACTGAGACGCTGTCTCAGGGGTCATGTCAATCCTGGTGCCTGGGCACTTCTTGTGCGTGTTCACAATTGTCTGCCGCAGATCAGCCCCTGTATGTTATATGTAGGTCTCTAGCTCTCAGTGTACACAGTAGTATATATATATATATCCCTCAGTGAAGGCGCACCGTGGTGTTCCATGGCCCCCGCCATCCACAGACGACGCCTGTGAACCCCACACACACAGCAACAACACGGCTCCCACAATATTGTAATTAGGACAGATTAGATGGAGCCGCCGACGTGGCTTTTGTGAAACGTGACAGCGCCGGGTTACTGGGGGTGAGGGATGCTCGCCGTGCCGGTGACAGGGAGGCGCACTGGGGGGGGGGGGGGGGTTGCCATGGAAACCATCGGCCATATTCTGTGTAAGCGGAGGTTGTAGTTGCAGCGCAGACTTGGGGGGGTTGGGGGGGTTTCGGGTCTCATGTAGTTTTTTTTTTTTCAATTCTCTCTGGATTGTGCTGATGGAGAAACGTTTCCGAGCCGCTTGGCAGACATGATGGAGCGCGGAGGGTGGCAGCTGGCGCATGCGATCGGACGTGATGAGCACCGCTGTTAACTGCCTCGGCCCCGGAGAAAGGGGTGCTTCATGTTACCAGAGGGTTAGCCAAGGTGGTCCCATCAGAGTCCCTCTTACATCAGGTGTCCCCATCAGAGTCCCTCTTACATCAGGTGTCCCATCAGAGTCTCCCTTACATCAGGTGTCTCCATCAGAATCTCCCTTACATCAGCTGTCCCCGTCAGAGTCCCTCTTACATCAGGTGTCCCCATCAGAGAGCCCCCTTACATCAGCTGTCTCCATCAGAGTCCCCCTTACATCAGGTGTCCCCATCAGAGTCCCCTCGTACATCAGGTGTCCCCATCAGAGAGCCCCTTACATCAAGTGTCCCCATCAGAGTGCCCCCTTACATCAGCTGTCTCCATCAGAGTCCTCCTTACATCAGGTGTCCCCATCAGAGTCCTCCTTACATCAGGTGTCCCCATCAGAGTCCCCCTTACATCAGGTGTCCCCATCAGAGTCCTCCTTACATCAGGTGTCCCCATCAGAGTCCTCCTTACATCAGGTGTCCCCATCAGAGTCCCCCTTACATCAGGTGTCCCCATCAGAGAGCCCCCTTACATCAGGTGTCCCCATCAGAGAGCCCCCTTACATCAGGTGTCCCCATCAGAGTCCCCCTTACATCAGGTGTCCCCATCAGAGTCCCTCTTACATCAGGTGTCCCCATCAGAGTCCCCTTGTACATCAGGTGTCCCCATCAGAGAGCCCCTTCCCAGCAAAGTGAACCTGTCATGAAAACTTCCCATCAGTCATCAGGATTCCTATCAGTCCCACGGTTGCCATCCTTCAGTCCCCATGCGCACCGATCATGACATTGTATAAAACATGGCTGCACACCGAGACCTTTGTTCACATTCCACCGATGGCTGTCATGTAAGACTGGAGTTCCCCTTTAATTAGACACCCTCACTATCTGGACAGGAGCTTCACTAATGGGCTCCTGCGCTGCGTGGCGGCGCTCCCCTGTGGGAAGAGCAGAGGCGTGCGCACAGACGCACAAACAGGCAAGCATCATCCTGGCAGGGAAGGAGAGGTAATTAGGCCCTATGTGTTTTATCCGGAACGCTGTACGGTGCGCCGGCTGTGCAGGAGAATGCCGGAGATGTGCAGGACAGGTATACTGCCTATCCTACAGGGACCACAGATGGCTGACTCAAGAACCATAATGACCGTCTATCTTCCCAGAACACTGTGTATGCAAACATGTCCAACCTATCAATCATACATGTCTGACTATTGCCAGATGAAGCTGGAAGGGGCAGATGAATGCTCTGTAGATGTCTAGGAACCGAACTGGGAAATGTTCTGCAGGTCCCTAGAGATGGAACGGGGAATTGATATGCTGGAACCAGGCAATGTTCTTCAGGTCCCTAGAGATGGAACTGGGAATTGATATGCTGGAACCAGGCAATGTTCTGCAGGTCCCTAGAGATGGAACTGGGAATTGATATGCTGGAACCAGGCAATGTTCTGCAGGTCCCTAGAGATGGAACGGGGAATTGATATGCTAGAACCAGGCAATGTTCTGCAGGTCCCTAGAGATGGAACCAGGCAATGTTCTTCAGGTCCCTAGAGATCGAACTGGGAATTGATATGCTGGAACCAGGCAATGTTCTGCAGGTCCCTAGAGATCGAACTGGGAATTGATATGCTGGAACCAGGCAATGTTCTGCAGGTCCCTAGAGATGGAACTGGGAATTGATATGCTGGAACCAGGCAATGTTCTGCAGGTCCCTAGAGATGGAACTGGGAATTGATATGCTGGAACCAGGCAATGTTCTGCAGGTCCCTAGAGATGGAACGGGGAATTGATATGCTGGAACCAGGCAATGTTCTGCAGGTCCCTAGAGATGGAACTGAGAATTGATATGCTGGAACCAGGCAATGTTCTTCAGGTCCCTAGAGATGGAACTGGGAATTGATATGCTGGAACCAGGCAATGTTCTGCAGGTCCCTAGAGATGGAACTGGGAATTGATATGCTGGAACCAGGCAATGTTCTGCAGGTCCCTAGAGATGGAACGGGGAATTGATATGCTGGAACCAGGCAATGTTCTGCAGGTCCCTAGAGATGGAACTAGGCAATGTTCTTCAGGTCCCTAGAGATGGAACTGGGAATTGATATGCTGGAACCAGGCAATGTTCTGCAGGTCCCTAGAGATGGAACTGGGAATTGATATGCTGGAACCAGGCAATGTTCTTCAGGTCCCTAGAGATGGAACTGGGAATTGATATGCTGGAACCAGGCAATGTTCTGCAGGTCCCTAGAGATGGAACTGGGAATTGATATGCTGGAACCAGGCAATGTTCTGCAGGTCCCTAGAGATGGAACGGGGAATTGATATGCTGGAACCAGGCAATGTTCTGCAGGTCCCTAGAGATCGAACTGGGAATTGATATGCTGGAACCAGGCAATGTTCTGCAGGTCCCTAGAGATGGAACTGGGCATTGATCTGGAGATACCTAGAGATGAACCTGTGCAATATTCTGCAGGTCTCCAGAGATAGAACTGGGCAATATTCTGCAGGTCTCTAGCGATGGAACTGGGAATTGATCTGGAGATACCTAGCGATAGAACTGGGCAATATTCTGCAGGTCTCCAGAGATAGAACTGGGCAATATTCTGCAGGTCTCTAGTGATGGAACTGGGAATTGATATGCAGATCTCTCACACTCGAACTGAGCAATGTTCTGCAGGTCCCTGGAGATAGAACTGGGCATTGGTCTGGAGATACCTAGAGATGGACCTGGGCAATATTCTGCAGGTCTCCAGAGATAGAACTTGGCAATGTTCTGTAGATTTCTAGAGATGGAACTAGGCGATGTTCTGCAAATCTCTAGAGATGGAACTGGGCAATGTTCTGCAGATCTATAGAGATGAAACTAGCAATGTTCTGTAGGTCTCTAGAGATAGAATAGGGCTGTGTTCTCCAAGTCTCAACTGTTGGAACTGGATGATGTTCTGCACATCTCTAGACAAGGAAGTCATTGATGTGTAGATCTCTACAAATAGAATTGTGCAATATTCTGCAGATCTGTAGAAAGGACATGCTTAACAGATCTCTAGAAACAAAACTTGGAAATGTTCTGCAGATCTGTAGAGATGGAACTGGGTGATGTTCTGCAGTACTGTAGTGATGGAACTGGGTGATGTTCTGCAGATTTGTAGAGATGGAACTGGGTGATGTTCTGCAGATTTGTAGAGATGGAACTGGGTGATGTTCTGCAGATCTGTAGAGATGGAACTGGGTGATGTTCTGCAGATCTGTAGAGATGGAAATGGGTGATGTTCTGCAGATCTGTAGAGATGGAACTTGACAATGTTCTGCAGATCTCTAGAGACCGAACTACAGTTGCAAGAAAAAGTATGTGAACCCCTTGGGATTACGTGGAGTTTTACATGTTTTGGGCATAAAATGTGCTCTGAACGTCATCTAAGTCACAACAATAGAAGAACACAGTCTGCTGAACATAATACTACACAAACATTAGATGTTGCCATGGTTTAATTGCACGTAACATGTAAACATTCACAGTACAGGGAGGAAAAAGTATGTGAACCTTTGGACTTAATAACTGGTTGACCCTCCTTTGGCAGCAATAACCTCAACCAAACGTTTCCTGTAGTTGCAGATCAGACCTGCACAACGATCTGGAGTCATTTTGGACCACTCCTCTTCACAAAACTGTTTCAGTGTAGCAATATTCTTGGGATGTCTGGTGTGAATCGCTCTCTTAAGGTCATGCCACAGCATTTCAATGGGGTTGAGGTCAGGACTCTGACTGGGCCACTCCAGAAGACGTATTCTGTGCTGTTGCAGCCATTGTTTTGTTGAATTACTTGTATGCTTTGGGTCATTGTCCTGTTGCATCACCCATCCTCTGCGGAGCTTCAGTTGGCGGACAGATGGTCGTCTGTTTTCCTGCAAAATGTCTTGATAAACTCTGGAATTCATTTTCCCATCAATGACAACAATCCGTCCAGACCCTGAGGCAGCAAAGCAGCCACAAACCATGATGCTCCCTCCGCCATGTTTCACAGTGGGGATGAGGTTTTGATGTTGGTGTGCTGTGCCTTTTTTTCTCCACACATAGTGTTGTGTGTTCTTCCCAAACAACTCAATCTTGGTTTCATCTGTCCACAGTATATTCTGCCAGTAGTGCTGTGGAACATCCAGGTGCTCTTTTGCAAACTTCAAACGTGCTGCAATCTTCTTTTTGGACAGCAATGGCTTCCTCCGTGGTGTCCTCCCATGTACTCCATTCTTGTTTAATGTTTTCCTTATTGTAGATGTGTCAACAAAAATGTTAGCATGTGCCAGAGATTTCTGTAGGTCTTTAGCTGACACTCTGGGATTCTTCTTTACCTCATGCAGCATTCTGCGCTGTGCTCTTGCAGTCATTTTTACAGGACGACCGCGCCTAGGGAGAGTAGCAACAGTGCTAAACTTTCTCCATTTGTAGACAGTCTGTCTTACCTTGGACACATGAACATCAAGGCTTTTGGAGATACTTTTGTAACCCTTTCCAGCTTCATGCAAGTCAACCATTCTTGATCGTAGGTCTTCTGAGAGCTCTTTTCTGCAAGGCATGGTTCACATCACACAGTGCTTCTTGAAACCAGTAAACCCAAAACAGGTGTGTGTTTAAGGGCAGGACAGCTGTCAGCAACACATCCAATATCATCACACTGATTGGAGTCAAGGTTGGCTCACTCCTGGTTCCAATTAGCTCTGGGAGAAGTCATTAAGCTAGGGCCTCACATACTTTTTCCTCCCTGCACTGTGAATGTTTACATGTTATGTGCAATTAAACCATGGCAACATCTAATGTTTGTGTAGTATTATGTTCAGCAGACTGTGTTCTTCTATTGTTGTGACTTAGATGACGTTCAGAGCACATTTTATGCCCAATTCATGCAAAACTCCACGTAATCCCAAGGGGTTCACATACTTTTTCTTGCAACTGTAGGTGATGTTCTGCAGGTTTTCATGAAGGGAACTGCGCGATATTCTGTAGACCTCTAAAGAGAGAACTGGGTAACAGCACAGGGACACAGAGGGGAGAAGAGAACCGAGAGATGAAGAAAGAAGATGGGAGGAAAGAAGAGGAGAAAGGAGGGGAAAAAAGCAGAGGAAACTAACGATTACAAAGAGGAGAGGGTAAAAGAGTGGAGGAGAAGAGATAAAAAGAAAGAGGAGAGCAGATAGAAGAATACAGAGAAAAGAGAAGAGGTTAGAGGAGTGGAAAGAAGGTGAAAAAAGGGATCAGAGAGAAGAAAAGTGGAGAGGAGTTGAGAAGAAGAGAGGGGAGAAGAGGAGAGGGAAACAGAGAAAACAGATGAAGAGTACAGAGTGCAAAGGAGTAGAGAAGGAATGAAAGCAGCAAAGGGAGGAGACAGAAGAGGAGAACATACACTATATTTCCCCAAGTATTGGCCCCGCCCTCCAAATCATGTGATTCAGGTGATCCAATCCCCTCCATGGACACAGGCAGGGGCGGACTGACCATTTGGAAACTCGGGCAGTTCCCGAGGGCCTGGGGTCAGTAGGGGGCCCCATGAGATGCCCCTGGTACCTTTTTCATAGGCTTTTTTGAGTTTGGGCAAGGACACAGGGGCCCCATGATCCCCTATTGCCCAGGGGCCCCATGAGTTGTCAGTCCGCCCCTGGACACAGGTGAATACAATCAAGCCCCTAGGCATGCAGACGGCTTCTACAAACATTGGTGAAAGAATGGGTCGCTCTCAGGAGCTCAGTGACTCCAAGCGTGGTCCCGTGATAGGTGGCCACCTGGGCAATAAGTCCATCCATGACATTTCCTGGCTACTAAATATTCCACGCTCAACTGTTAGTGGGATTATAACAAAGTGGAAGCAACTGGGAACAACAGCCACTCAGTTACCAAGTGGTAGGCCACGTCACATGACAGGGCGGGGTCAGCGCATGCTGAAGCGCACAGTGCGCAGAAGTCACCAACTGTCTGCAGAGTCAATAGCTAAAGACCTCCAAACTTGGTGTGGCCTTCAGATGAGCCCAACAACAGTGCGTAGAGAGCTTCATGGAATGGCTTTCCATGGCCGAGCAGCTGCATCCAAGCCTTCCATCACCAAGTGCAATGCAAAGCATCAGATGCTGTGGTGTAAAGCATGCCGCCACTGGACTCTAGAGCAGAGGAGGCGTGTTCTCTGGAGTGACCAATCACTCTTCTCTGTCTGGCAATCCGATGGATGTGTCTGGGTTTGGTGTTTACCAGGAGAACGGTACTTGCCTGACTGCATTGTGCCAAGTGTAAAGTTTGGTGGAGGGGGGATTATGGTGTGGGGGTGTTTTTCAGGGGTTGGGCTTGGCCCCCTAGTTCCAGTGAAGGGAACTCTTAAGGACATTTTGGACAATTTCATGCTCCCAACTTTCTGGGAAGAGTTTAGGGATGGCCCCTTCCTGTTCCAACATGACTGCGCACCACGGGAGAAGAGAAAAGAGGAGTACAAAAAGAAAAGTAGAAAAGATGGGAGGAGAGCAGAGAAGAGAGGAGATAGAAGAGGGAGAGGAGAGGAGAGAAGAGGAGGGGAGAGAAAAGATGATGAATACATAGAGAAAAGGAGAAGAGAGGGAAGGAGAGGAGAGAAGAGAGGAGATAGAAGAGGAAAAGGTATGAGAGAAGAGAAGATGAATACATAGAGAAAGGGAGAAGAGAGGGGAGGAGAGGAGAGAAGAGAGGAGATAGAAGAGGAAAAGGTATGAGAGAAGAGATGATGAATACATAGAGAAAGGGAGAAGAGAGGGGAGGAGAGGAGAGAAGAGAGGAGATAGAAGAGGAAAAGGTATGAGAGAAGAGAAGATGAATACATAGAGAAAGGGAGAAGAGAGGGGAGGAGAGGAGAGAAGAGAGGAGATAGAAGAGGAAAAGGTATGAGAGAAGAGAAGATGAATACATAGAGAAAGGGAGAAGAGAGGGGAGGAGAGGAGAGAAGAGAGGAGATAGAAGAGGAAAAGGTATGAGAGGAGTGGAGAGGAGAGAAGATGAATACATAGAGAAAGGGAGAAGAGAGAGAAGGAGAGCAGAGAAGAGATAGAAGAGGAGAGGGTACAAGAAGAGAGAAGAGGAGAAGAGAGGGGAGGAGAACACAGAAGAGATAGAAGAGGAGAGGGTACAAGAGAAGATAAAAAAGAGGAGGAAAGAGAGAAAAGGAGAAGAAATGACAGGGAGAAAGAAGAGAAGATGAGAGGAAAGGAACATAGAGGGGAGATGCAAAGAAGATAGAAGAGGAAGGAAGAAAATAAAGAGGAGAGTAAAAAAGGGGAGAGGACAGACATGGAAGAAGAGGGGAGGAGAGAGAAGAGGAATGAAGCAGAGACAAGAGGAGAGGGGAGGACAGGAAAGAAGAGAAAAGAATGGAAACATAGAGGAGAGAAGGTAGAAGAAGAGAGGATAAAAGAGGAAGGAGGTTAAAAGATAGAAAAGGAGAATAGAGGAGAGGAGAGCAGAGAGGAGAGGTGAGGAGAATGAAGAAGAGGAAAGCAAAGGAGAACAGAAAAGAGACAAACAAAGGGGGATGGAGAGGGGAGAAGATGGGAGGAAAGAGAAGAGGGATGAAGCAGAGGGAAGAGGAGAGGAGAAAATGGAGGAGAGGAGATAAGAAGGGAGACATTAGAAATGAAGAGGATGAAGAGGACAGCAGAGAGAAGCCCGGAGTGCTCATGGAGGACAATGCCCCACCAGCCATAGGGATCAATTTTTAACGTGAGTCTTTCCAATGTCTTGGCCATGAATGGTCCGAGTGACTGCAGGGAGAGATTCTTCCATCATTATCAGCACAAGTGGGCGGAGGGTCCAAAACTGCAAAAAGAAGCGATCCTCTAACAAATCAATTCTGCTTCTTTTCTTTTTTTTTTTCTATCAACATATAGGAGCTCTTCCCCTCGCCTCCTTAGAAGGGAATTGTTTAATTTCTATAGGGAGCAAGACATGGAATTAAAATCCACCCGCTGAGAGGATCTGGGGTGCGGAGTAAGCGCCGTCTTCCTCGCCGTTTATACATGATGTTTGTACAAAGACAAACAGTAATTAAACTGTGTCTCCCGGCTCAGCCGGCAGGAGAAGAGGGTGGAAGGCTGCGATGGGGGGGGGGGTCTGATTAATAGAATGGGGGTCCGCATGTGTCGCCAAAACACCTCTCAAAAAATGGATGGCCCAACACAGGAGGACAAATTCTACAGGTCAAGGCTCAGTGGTTCCCTACTCCGGAACAGAAAAGGGACAGTGAGGAGCACATTGTGAACGGAGAGGACAACTTGTTCTCAGGAGGTGTGAAGGAGGCCATCTACGCCATATTGGAAGAGCCATCACTGGACAGGGGTGGGGGCCCTCAACACAACCCGTCTACTCTGGACATGCCAAAACGGTCCACACCTTCAGCCATGTACATGGAAGGATTACCACCTAGGCTTTCCAACCTCAAGGATGGGAAGGTGTATGGAGAACATGGGGCTTCCACACGGGGGCCAACTCTGATATTGAATAAAGAAAAAAACGAAGAGAGGGCGCACCGGCCAAGTGTGTCACCTTACATAATGGAGAGGGCGCACCGGCCAAGTGTGCTACCTTACATAATGGAGAGGGTGCACCGGCCAAGTGTGCTACCTTACATAATGGAGAGGGGGCACCGGCCAAGTGTGTTACCATACATAATGGAGAGGGCGCACCGGCCAAGTGTGTTACCTTACATAATGGAGAGGGCGCACCGGCCAAGTGTGTCACCTTACATAATGGAGAGGGTGCACCGGCCAAGTGTGTCACCTTACATAATGGAGAGGGTGCACCGGCCAAGTGTGTTACCTTACATAATGGAGAGGGCGCACCGGCCAAGTGTGTTACCTTACATAATGGAGAGGGCGCACCGGCCAAGTGTGTTACCTTAGATAATGGAGAGGGCGCACCGGCCAAGTGTGTTACCTTAAATAATGGAGAGGGCGCACCGGCCAAGTGTGTTACCTTACATAATGGAGAGGGCGCACCGGCCAAGTGTGTTACCTTAAATAATGGAGAGGGCGCACCGGCCAAGTGTGTTACCTTACATAATGGAGAGGGCGCACCGGCCAAGTGTGTCACCTTACATAATGGAGAGGGCGCACCGGCCAAGTGTGTTACCTTACATAACGGAGAGGGCGCACCGGCCAAGTGTGCTACCTTACATAACGGAGAGGGGGCACCGGCCAAGTGTGCTACCTTACATAATGGAGAGGGGGCTCCGGCCAAGTGTGCTACCTTACATAATGGAGAGGGCGCACCGGCCAAGTGTGTTACCTTACATAATGGAGAGGGGGCACCGGCCAAGTGTGTTACCTTACATAATGGAGAGGGCGCACCGGCCAAGTGTGTTACCTTACATAATGGAGAGGGCGCACCGGCCAAGTGTGCTACCTTACATAATGGAGAGGGCGCACCGGCCAAGTGTGCTACCTTACATAATGGAGAGGGCGCACCGGCCAAGTATGTTACCTTACATAATGGATTTCATAAAAGATAGAAGTAGGTATTGTACTCACAAAATGGCAGTACAGTCAAAGGTACACCATGAAGGAACAGCTCTGTCCGTTCCGCACTGCGTGTCTGTCCGCTATGGGAACTGTGGACTTCCAACTGGCTAACGCGTTTCGAGGAAGTTGGAACACCTGTGTGTCTGTTGTTACTAAATGTGGATTGCCCCGCCCTGTGTCATTATGCAGGGAGGGGGGGGGGTTGCCCCCTGAGTGTATATATCTTGTATCTGTGTTCAAATAAACTAGTCTACTTCCTGGTTTACTTCAATACTGGTGTCATCTGGTCTTGTATGGTCGTCTGTGGTGCCTGTGGTCGGTGTTCGGACGGGGAAGCAGTATTCTAACAAAAGTACTCAAGCGCAGTCTGTGTCAGTTCCGTTACAACCCCTCCCCCATATTATCCCCATCATTACAAAGGACCCCCTTCCCTATACTACCCCATCATTACACAGGACCCTCTCCCCTATACTACCCCATCATTACACAGGACCCTCTCCTCTATACTACCCCATCATTACACAGGACCCTCTCCTCTATACTACCCCATCATTACACAGGACCCTCTCCTCTATACTACCCCATCATTACACAGGACCCTCTCCTCTATACTACCCCCATCATTACACCGGACCCTCTCCCCTATACTAACCCCATCATTACACAGGACCCTCTCCTCTATACTACCCCATCATTACACAGGACCCTCTCCTCTATACTACCGCCATCATTACACAGGACCCTCTCCTCTATACTACCCCCATCATTACACAGGACCCTCTCCTCTATACTACCCCCATCATTACACAGGACCCTCTCCTCTATACTACCCCCATCATTACACCGGACCCTCTCCCCTATACTAACCCCATCATTACACAGGACCCTCTCCTCTATACTACCCCATCATTACACAGGACCCTCTCCTCTACTACCCCCATCATTACACCGGACCCTCTCCTCTATACTACCCCCATCATTACACAGGACCCTTTCCCCTATACTAACCCCATCATTACACAGGACCCTCTCCTCTATACTACCCCCATCATTACACAGGACCCTCTCCTCTATACTACCGCCATCATTACACAGGACCCTCTCCTCTAAACTACCCCCATCATTACACAGGACCCTCTCCTCTATACTACCCCATCATTACACAGGACCCTCTCCTCTATACTACCCCCATCATTACACAGGACCCTCTCCTCTATACTACCCCCATCATTACACCGGACCATCTCCTCTATACTACCCCCATCATTACACAGGACCCTCTCCTCTATACTACCCCCATCATTACACAGGACCCTCTCCTCTATACTACCCCCATCATTACACAGGACCCTCTCCTCTATACTACCCCATCATTACACAGGACCCTTTCCCCTATACTAACCCCATCATTACACAGGACCCTCTCCTCTATACTACCCCCATCATTACACAGGACCCTCTCCTCTATACTACCCCCATCATTACACTGGACCCTCTCCTCTATACTACCCCCATCATTACACAGGACCCTTTCCCCTATACTAACCCCATCATTACACAGGACCCTCTCCTCTATACTACCCCCATCATTACACAGGACCCTCTCCTCTATACTACCGCCATCATTACACAGGACCCTCTCCTCTATACTACCCCATCATTACACAGGACCCTCTCCTCTATACTACCCCATCATTACACAGGACCCTTTCCCCTATACTAACCCCATCATTACACAGGACCCTCTCCTCTATACTACCCCCATCATTACACAGGACCCTCTCCTCTATACTACCCCCATCATTACACCGGACCCTCTCCTCTATACTACCCCCATCATTACACAGGACCCTTTCCCCTATACTAACCCCATCATTACACAGGACCCTCTCCTCTATACTACCCCCATCATTACACAGGACCCTCTCCTCTATACTACCGCCATCATTACACAGGACCCTCTCCTCTAAACTACCCCCATCATTACACAGGACCCTCTCCTCTATACTACCCCCATCATTACACAGGACCCTCTCCTCTATACTACCCCCATCATTACACAGGACCCTTTCCCCTATACTACCCCCATCATTACACAGGACCCTCTCCTCTATACTACCCCCATCATTACACAGGACCCTCTCCTCTATACTACCCCCATCATTACACAGGACCCTCTCCTCTATACTACCCCCATCATTACACAGGACCCTTTCCCCTATACTACCCCCATCATTACACAGGACCCTCTCCTCTATACTACCCCCATCATTACACAGGACCCTCTCCTCTATACTACCGCCATCATTACACAGGACCCTCTCCTCTAAACTACCCCCATCATTACACAGGACCTTCTCCTCTATACTACCCCCATCATTACACAGGACCCTCTCCTCTATACTACCCCCATCATTACACAGGACCCTCTCCTCTATACTACCCCCATCATTACACAGGACCCTTTCCCCTATACTACCCCCATCATTACACAGGACCCTCTCCTCTATACTACCCCCATCATTACACAGGACCCTCTCCTCTATACTACCCCCATCATTACACCGGACCCTCTCCTCTATACTACCCCCATCATTACACAGGACCCTTTCCCCTATACTAACCCCATCATTACACAGGACCCTCTCCTCTATACCACCCCCATCATTACACAGGACCCTCTCCTCTATACTACCGCCATCATTACACAGGACCCTCTCCTCTAAACTACCCCCATCATTACACAGGACCCTCTCCTCTATACTACCCCCATCATTACAGAGGACCCTCTCCTCTATACTACCCCCATCATTACACAGGACCCTCTCCTCTATACTACCCCCATCATTACACAGGACCCTCTCCTCTAAACTACCCCCATCATTACACAGGACCCTCTCCTCTAAACTACCCCCATCATTACACAGGACCCTCTCCTCTATACTACCCCCATCATTACACAGGACCCTCTCCTCTAAACTACCCCCATCATTACACAGGACCCTCTCCTCTATACTACCCCCATCATTACACAGGACCCTCTCCTCTATACTACCCCCATCATTACACAGGACCCTCTCCTCTATACTACTCCATCATTACACAGGACCCTCTCCTCTATACTACCGCCATCATTACACAGGACCCTCTCCTCTATACTACCGCCATCATTACACAGGACCCTCTCCTCTATACTACCCCCATCATTACACAGGACCCTCTCATCTATACTACACCCATCATTACAGAGGACCCTCTCCTCTATACTACCCCCATCATTACACAGGACCCTCTCCTCTATACTACCCCCATCATTACACAGGACCCTCTCCTCTATACTACCCCCATCATTACACAGGACCCTCTCCTCTATACTACCGCCATCATTACACAGGACCCTTTCCCCTATACTACCCCCATCATTACACAGGACCCTTTCCCCTATACTAACCCCATCATTACACAGGACCCTCTCCTCTATACTACCCCCATCATTACACAGGACCCTCTCCTCTATACTACCGCCATCATTACACAGGACCCTCTCCTCTAAACTACCCCCATCATTACACAGGACCCTCTCTTCTATACTACCCCCATCATTACACAGGACCCTCTCCTCTATACTACCCCCATCATTACAGAGGACCCTCTCCACTAAACTACCCCCATCATTACACAGGACCCTCTCCTCTATACTACCCCCATCATTACACAGGACCCTCTCCTCTAAACTACCCCCATCATTACACAGGACCCTCTCCTCTATACTACCCCCATCATTACACAGGACCCTCTCCTCTATACTACCGCCATCATTACACAGGACCCTCTCCTCTAAACTACCCCCATCATTACACAGGACCCTCTCCTCTATACTACCCCCATCATTACACAGGACCCTCTCCTCTATACTACCCCCATCATTACACAGGACCCTCTCCTCTATACTACTCCATCATTACACAGGACCTTCTTCTCTATACTACCCCCATCATTACACAGGACCCTCTCCTCTATACTACCCCCATCATTACACAGGACCCTCTCCTCTATACTACCCCCATCATTACACAGGACCCTCTCCTCTATACTACCGCCATCATTACACAGGACCCTCTCCTCTATACTACCCCCATCATTACACAGGACCCTCTCCTCTATACTACCGCCATCATTACACAGGACCCTCTCCTCTATACTACCCCCATCATTACACAGGACCCTCTCCTCTATACTACCCCCATCATTACAGAGGACCCTCTCCTCTATACTACCCCCATTATTACACAGGACCCTCTCCTCTATACTACCCCCATCATTACACAAGACCCTCTCCTCCATACTACCCCCATCATTACACAGGACCCTCTCCCCCATACTACCCCCATCATTACACAGGACCCTCTACCCCATACTAACCCATTTCACAGGACCCCTTTCCCCATACTACTCCGATCATTACACAAGACCACCTTCCCCATACTACCCCCATCATTACACAGGACCCCCTCCCCCATACTACCCCCATCATTACACAGGACCCCCTCCCCCATACTACCCCCATCATTACACAGGACCCCCTCCCCCATACTACCCCCATCATTACACAGGACCCTCTCCTCTATACTACCCCCATCATTATACAGGATGCTCTCCTCTATACTACCCCCATCATTTCACAGGACCCCTTCCCCATACTGCCCCCATCATTACACAGGACCCTCTCCCCCATACTACCCCCATCATTACACAGAACCCCCTCCCCATACCACCCCCATCATTACACAGGACCCACTCCCCCATACTACCCCCATCATTACAAAGGACCCCCTCCCCCATACTACCCCCATCATTACACAGGACGCTCTCCCCCATACTACCTCCATCATTACACAGGACCCCTTTCCCCATACTACCCCGATCATTACACAGGACCCCCTTCCCCCATACTACCCCATCATTACACAGGACCTTCTCCCCCATACCACCCCCATCATTACACAGGACCCTCTCCCCCATACTACCCCCATCATTACACAGGACCCTCTACCCCATACTAACCCATTTCACAGGACCCCTTTCCCCATACTACTCCGATCATTACACAGGACCCCCTCCCCCATACTACCCCCATCATTACACAGGACCCCCTTCCCCATACTACCCCATCATTACACAGGACCCCCTCCCCCATACTACCCCCATCATTACACAGGACCCCCTTCCCCCATACTACCCCATCATTACACAGGACCTTCTCCCCCATACTACCCCCATCATTACAAAGGACCCCCTCCCCCATACTACCCCCATCATTACACAGGACGCTCTCCCCCATACTACCTCCATCATTACACAGGACCCCTTTCCCCATACTACCCCGATCATTACACAGGACCCCCTTCCCCCATACTACCCCATCATTACACAGGACCTTCTCCCCCATACCACCCCCATCATTACACAGGACCCTCTCCCCCATACTACCCCCATCATTACACAGGACCCTCTACCCCATACTAACCCATTTCACAGGACCCCTTTCCCCATACTACTCCGATCATTACACAGGACCCCCTCCCCCATACTACCCCCATCATTACACAGGACCCCCTTCCCCATACTACCCCATCATTACACAGGACCCCCTCCCCCATACTACCCCCATCATTACACAGGACCCCCTTCCCCCATACTACCCCATCATTACACAGGACCTTCTCCCCCATACCACCCCCATCATTACACAGGACCCCCTCCCCCATACTACCCCATCATTACACAGGACTCTCTCCCCCATACCACCCCCATCATTACACAGGATGCTCTCCTCTATACTACCCCCATCATTACACAGGACCCCTTCCCCATACTGCCCCCATCATTACACAGGACCCTCTCCCCCATACTACCCCCATCATTACACAGGACCCCCTCCCCCATACCACCCCCATCATTACACAGGACCCACTCCCCCATACTACCCCTATCATTACACAGGACCCCCTCCCCCATACTACCCCCATCATTACACAGGACCCTCTCCCCCATACTACCTCCATCATTACACAGGACCCCTTTCCCCATACTACCCCGATCATTACACAGGACCCCCTTCCCCCATACTACCCCATCATTACACAGGACCTTCTCCCCCATACTACCCCGATCACTACATAGGACCCTCTCCCCCATACTACCACCATCATTACACAGGACCCCCTCCCCCATACTTTCCCGATCATTGCATAGGACCACCTGACCCAGTGATCTCACCTTGATAGTGTCCAGAGGATGTCAGGCGAACACCAGGCACCCCCTGCTGACCCCTCACGCCCCGATGTTCTACGGCTTGTCAGACATGGTGAGGGAGAGGGGTCGGTGTGACTGCCTGGGACTGACACTCGCTCTCCCTGGACAAGGCTTACCTTACTGAACCCAACCAATCACCAGAGCCCCCAACATTAATCTTCACCCCCACCTCCTAAATGATAGCCAAGTCCACTTATCAACTATTTGCGGGCAGCATGGGCTCCAGGGGCACCACGACAATGCCCGGGCCCGGGGCAGCGGCCCCTCTTGCCCCACATTAAAGATAGCCCTGGGTTCCTCAACTTCCACACCTCCTCTGTTCTTGGACAATCAACATTGGCCTTTCTGTGGCGACTGGATGAAGGTGTTTGTACAATGGAAAATGGCGGGGAATTTTCCTGACGCTCAACAGAACCGAAGAGGTGACTTGGAGAAGCTCCACCACGTCCTCAACATTACCGAACAGGTCCAGCTGATTGTGACCGACTTCTACTAGACAAGGTCCACGTCCTTCCCCATCTACATATCCTACAGACCAAAATGTCCATCAAAAATAAGCTGTAGTTATGTAACAGTTTTGTAAGTCTAGCAGGCCGATTCCAGGCATTCGTGTGTGAATTCGGTCAGTGGGCACGCAACGGGGGAGGGGGGGACAGCGTAGGAGAAGAGCGATAAGAGGAGCGCTGGAACAGCTGCTACCAGGGTAGACCGAGCAGCGTCTGCTTCACATCTATGTTTCTGCACATGCAATGGACTCGAGGGCCCGAAATGTACATCAGCTGCGTACTGTGGGGGAGGGGAAGTCCGGAGCGGTTGCCAATTATAGAAAACCCAAATGAAGTGGAAAAAGGTCAGTGCAAAGCAAGGCTCCCCTTCATGGGGCCACTATAGAGACCACCATACATCCAGCCGTGGTGAGATCCGGGAAGGCACAGCCCATTGGAAACCAGGGACAAGGGCAGTCGGCGAATTCCATGAAATTCCGTTCAACCTAAATCTTGAGAATTAACCAAAATACAAGCTAAAGTCGTATTCCATTAAAGTCGTTTTTCATGCTTGGCTTAGACCAGTAACCTGCAAACTGCGGCCCAGGGGCCGGATGCAGCCCTTTTCTTGCCTATATCTGGCATCCTGGGGTTTTTTCCTCCCAGTGACACCAACAGTGGGGTATAATTCCTTCTACTTACACCAACAATAGAACAATATTCCTCCCACTGACACCAATGATGGGGCACTATTCTTCTCACTGACACCAATGATGGGGCACTGTTCTTCTCACTGACACCAATGATGGGGCACTATTCCTCCCACTGACACCAATGATGGGGCACTATTCCTCCCACTAATACCAATGATGGGGCACTATTCCTCCCACTGACACCAATGATGGGGCACTATTCCTCCCACTGACACCAATGATGGGGCACTATTCCTCCCACTAACACCAATGATGGGACACTATTCCTCCCACTGACACCAATGATGGGGCACTATTCCTCCCACTGATACCAATGATGGGGCACTATTCCTCCCACTGACACCAATGATGGGGCACTATTCCTCCCACTGACACCAATGACGGGGCACTATTCCTCCCACTGACACCAATGATGGGACACTATTCCTCCCACTGACACCAATGATGGGGCACTA
Organism: Staurois parvus; assembly: GCF_062004578.1. NCBI lineage: Eukaryota > Metazoa > Chordata > Amphibia > Anura > Ranidae > Staurois > Staurois parvus. Next base: position 248,477 of record NW_028318732.1, on the reverse strand, counting down.
TTCCTCCCACTGATACCAATGATGGGGCACTATTCCTCCCACTGATACCAATGATGGGGCACTATTCCTCCCACTGACACCAATGATGGGGCACTATTCCTCCCACTGACACCAATGATGGGGCACTATTCCTCCCACTGATACCAATGATGGGGCACTATTCCTCCCACTGACACCAATGATGGGGCACTATTCCTCCCACTGACACCAATGATGGGGCACTATTCCTCCCACTGACACCAATGATGGGACACTATTCCTCCCACTGACACCAATGATGGGGCACTATTCCTCCCACTGATACCAATGATGGGGCACTATTCCTCCCACTGACACCAATGATGGGGCACTATTCCTCCCACTGACACCAATGACGGGGCACTATTCCTCCCACTGACACCAATGACGGGACACTATTCCTCCCACTGACACCAATGATGGGGCACTATTCCTCCCACTGATACCAATGATGGGGCACTATTCCTCCCACTGACACCAATGATGGGGCACTATTCCTCCCACTGACACCAATGATGGGACATTATTCCTCTCACTGACACCAATGATGGGACATTATTCCTCTCTCTGACACCAACGATGGGACATTATTACTATCACTGACACCAATGATGGGGCACTATTCCTCCCACTGATACCAATGTTGGGACATTATTCCTTTCTCTGACACCAACGATGAGACATTATTCCTCCCACTGACACCAATGATGGGACACTATTCCTCCCACTGACACCAATGATGGGGCACTATTCCTCCCACTGATACCAATGATGGGGCACTATTCCTCCCACTGACACCAATGATGGGGCACTATTCCTCCCACTGACACCAATGATGGGACATTATTCCTCTCACTGACACCAATGATGGGACATTATTCCTCTCTCTGACACCAACGATGGGACATTATTACTATCACTGACACCAATGATGGGGCACTTCCTCCCACTGACACCAATGTTGGGACATTATTCCTCCCTCTGACACCAACAATGGGACATTATTACTATCACTGACACCAATGATGGGGCACTATTCCTCCTAATGACACCCATGACGGGGCACTTTTCCTTCCACTGAGACCAACAATAAGGCATTATCCCTCCCACTGACACCAATGATGGGGCACTATTCCTCCCTCTAGTACCAAAGATGCGTGGTTTACTCCCACTGACACCAGGACAATTTCTACTCCCAATGGCCGCAGTTCCAGCCTCTCTAAAGTCTGAAGGACAGTAAACTTTTCCCTTTGTTTAGAATGTTTGGAGACCCCTGCTGTAGACCCTTTGAAGGGTTGCCAGACAAGCTATCGTCACCCTTGGGACCCCCACGGCATGTTCTGTTGTTAGATTTGGGTGGTGTTGGTATTACTTATATACTTATATAGGCAGAAAAATAGAACCTTGAAAAACATAAAGGGACAGTAAACTGTTGGAGTTTTATTTCTGTGATGTCTTTTGATGCCATTTAATGTTTCTCACTATATATGATGACTAATTTTCATTATATATCTTCTTTTAGACCCAGCAATGCTATCACTGGGCCTCTGTGCTTCCCCATGCAATGCAAGCAGATCATGGCTGGTGGGAGGAGCCAGCAGGGTGCTTTACATGGCTTCCTGAAAACATCACATCACTCTGCCTCAATATTCCTTTCAGGAACCCTCAGCCCTGTTCCAAGCATTCAGAGGAGTTATGCGAAAATCAAAACGCATTGATGAGTGGGTGTAAGTCTGGAAGAGCGGGCGTTCCTAAGCAGGCTGTATGTGCATGAATACCACGTTGGGTAAGGACCACGTGATGCTGAGCCTCCATGATCGAAGGAACTGAAACCCAATAAATGAAAGCAGTGGACCAGGGACACTCGGGTTAAGGAGAAAAGATCCATGGTCACATGACATGCTGGGTCCTTAGTCCCACATGTAAGGACCATATGTGATGCTGAGCTCCATGATCGAAGGAACTGAAACCCAATAAATGAAAGGGGTAGGCCAGGGACACTCGGGTTAAGGAGAAAAGTTCCATGGTCACATGACATGCTGGGTCCTTAGTCCTACATGTAAGGACCATATGTGATGCTGAGCTCCATGATCGAAAGACCTGAAACCCAATAAATGAAAGGGGTAGGCCAGGGACACTCGGGTTAAGGAGAAAAGTTCCATGGTCACATGACATGCTGGGTCCTTAGTCCCACATGTAAGGACCATATGTGATGCTGAGCTCCATGATCGAAAGACCTGAAACCCAATAAATGAAAGGGGTGGGCCAGGGACACTCGGGTTAAGGAGAAAAGATCCATGGTCACATGACATGCTGGGTCCTTAGTCCTACATGTAAGGACTATATGTGATGCTGAGCTCCATGATCGAAAGACCTGAAACCCAATAAATGAAAGGGGTAGGCCAGGGACACTCGGGTTAAGAAGAAAAGATCCATGGTCACATGACATGCTGGGTCCTTAGTCCCACATGTAAGAACCATATGTGATGCTGAGCTCCATGATCGAAGGAACTGAAACCCAATAAATGAAAGGGGTAGGCCAGGGACACTCGGGTTAAGGAGAAAAGATCCATGGTCACATGACATGCTGGGTCCTTATTCCCTTGGACAGTGGAGTGAGAGGTTGGCCACACCTCTGCCGGGGCGACATGGACACTTCCCATTAGCTGTCCAACACAGAGTCCTCCCAGACTCCAGAAGACTGCAGCAGTGTGATGATGCCAAGACAAGGGCCTTTAACAAGACTGGTTGGTGGCTGGTCCAGCTGGTCCAAGTTGTAGGCAAGAGAGAGATACAGTAGACTCAGGTCATGGTCAGAGGGAGTTTTTGTTTAAAAAAAAAATGGGGGGAAGGGGTAGGAGAACAAAGAAAAATATGTATTCAGGTAGATATAAAATATTGTAAATTAATTACTATAATATTTCTGGTCTGAAGGTGGAACTGTAGGTTCCTTTTCATCTGTTTTCTGGGCCATTCTTAACTCCTCTGTTGAAAAATAAAAGCCCATTGTTCACAAGGTGTAAGCAGAAGTATAGGCCCAGCTAAGTTACTAAGGGGAGCAACTCCTTCCTCTTCTATGGTACCCTCAGAATCCCTGCCAGGTCTTCCAGTAGTGTTCTTAGAATCCCTGCCAGGACCTCCAGAGTTCCCAGTAGGGAAGCTGGACAAGTCCTCTAAACTGGAGGGGTGTTTAAGCATCGGTCTTTGAAGCTCGGTATAGAAGGTCCAGTGTTCTCTTTGGAGAGGAAGGTGGTCAGTAGGGATGTCCATAGACATGCTGGGTGCATGCAAGTACAACCCAAATACCCTTTCTGTGAATGAAGAGGAGAAGAAGGAAGAGAAAGAGCAAGATGACTTATCAGGGATAAGTAACAGAGACCGGTTTTCTGATCTCTCCAGCCGCTTACCCCACCAACCTGAACAGCAGTCACTGGTGTCTGAAGTCAGCGCCAGATATGACACTGTTAGACGACTAAACATCTTTCAGTTATAATGGGCGACTGTCTACTCATGGTTGTAGGTACCTAGAAGAAGGACTCATTTGTAGCGAATGATGTCTAGAAGAGGTCATGAAGGAAGATTGAGACTCTAGATACTTCTGAAGACAGAGATGGTTGAATGGCTTAGTTATGGGTGCATGAAAACGTTTTTGATGTGCTTGAGTAAAGGTTTCGAAGGTTCATTGTTCTCTTTGGAGAGGAAGGTGGCTGGTGGAGATGGCTGTAGGCTTTACATGTTGTCACCCTTTCTGTGATTTCAGAGGTGAAGGGGGAAGAGCAAAAGAAAGCTGACTTATCAGGCATAAGCAATGGAGACAGGCTATCTAATTTCTCCAGCTGCTTATTCCCGCCAACCTGAAGAGCAGCCCCTGAGTCAAGATCAGACATGATACTGTTAGATGACTAAGTCACTTTTGGTTACATTGGGCGACTGTCAACTCATGTTTGTAGGAGCTTATGAAGGAAAGAGTGGATGATGGAGACCGTCAGGCACCGCCCGGCGGAATCTCTAGTGACCCACACAACGGGATTCCCCAGGACGCGGAGTCTAAGTCCCAGTCTGCCTTTTCACCAGAGCCCCTGATGGTGGGGATGGACCTGGTGCAAGACTGAAACCAGGTTGCGACCCCTGAGTGCACCCAACTGTGGTAGAGGGGTCCCGCCGAGGGTATGTGCCGGAGGTGAAGAGGCTGACAAGTCTAGGTCCTGAGCGGGATGGATGGATGAGAGTCAGGAATGAGCGTAGTCAGACTAGCCGGGTCGGTAACGGTGGAGGCAGGTAGGTACTAAACAGTAGACAGAGAGCAGCCGGGTCACGAGCCAAGGTTCAGCAATGGGAGGTCCAATAGTAATATAGCAAGAGGCAGGAGAGTAGTCAGAGACGAGCCGGGGGTCAGAGCAGGAAAAGGTCAACACAAATCAGGACAAGCAGGATCGGCAACAGGAACGTACTTCAGAACAGGGGTACAGGAACTAGACCTTGCGGCAACCTGATCACCGTCTGGCCAGTTTAAATAGTGCACCCTGCACCGTCATTGGTGCAATTGCCGACGCCCAGGTCCTAGTGCCTGCACATTAGTGCGCCTAGGCAATCTGCGTGTGCGCAGACCTGTGCGCCGCGGTGAGACCCGTAGTCCCTGACAGAGACCATATATACTGTACCTCTGAAGAAAGAGATGGTTGAATGGTTTATCTATGAATGTATGAAGACAATTTTGATATGCCAGGGAGTAAAAAATGAATAGTACCAGAAATTCGTTATAGAAGGTCCTGTTTTCTCTTTGGAGAGGAAGGTGGTTGGTTGGGGTAGACTGTACATGTTGGATGCATGCAAGTACAATCCAAATACCCTTTATGTGAATGCAAAGGAGAAGGGTGAAGAGCAAGTGCAAGCTGACTTATCAGGGATGAACAATGGGGATTGGCTTTCTAATCTGTCCACCTGCCTGTTCTCACCAACCTGAACAGAAGCCCCTGGAATCTGAAGCCAACAGCAAATATGACATTGTTACCTGATGAGAGACACTTTTGAGCGATTGTCAACTCATGTTTGTAGGTACCTTGAAGAAAGGCTCATTTAGAGAGAGGGTTGTACAATCGAAACTCATTTTTGGGAAGGGCAAACAGTTCAGGTCTTTTGGTCTCTGTGGAAAGGTTTGGTTTTAGAAAAGGGATGAAATCAGGGTTTATGGTTCTAGGATGGTTAGAAATATTGGTCCAGTCTTATCTTTGGGAAATTAATGGTTCTGAGATGGTTAGAAGATGCAGTCCAGTGATAACATTGGTAAGTAATGGTTCTGGGTTGGTTACAAGACTTGGTCCAATGATATCTTTGGAGAATGAATGGTTCTGGGTTGGTTACAAGACCTGGTCCAATAATATCTTTGGGGAATTGATGATTCTGGGCTGCTTATAAGACTTGGGCCAGTGATATCTTTAGGGAATTGATGATTCTGGGTTGGTTACAAGACTTGGTCCAATGATATCTTTGGGGAATTGATGATTCTGGACTGGTTACAAGACTTGGGCCTGTGATATCTTTGGGGAATTGATGACTCTGGCCTGCTTACAAGACTTGGGCCAGTGATATCTTTGGGGAATTGATGATTTTGGACTGGTTACAAGACTTGGGCCTGTGATATCTTTGGGAAATTGATGATTCTGGACTGGTTACAAGACTTGGGCCTGTGATATTTTTGGGGAATTGGTGATTTTGGGCTGATTACAAGACTTGGGCCAGTGATATCTTTGGGGAATTGATGATTGTGGGCTGCTTACAAGACTTGGGCCAATAATATCTTTGAGGAATTGGTGATTCTGGGCTGCTTACAAGACTTGGGCCTGTGATATCTTTGGGGAATTGATGATTCTGGGCTGCTTACAAGACTTGGGCCAATAATATCTTTGGGGAATTTATGATTCTGGGCTGCTTACAAGACTTGGGCCAGTGATATCTTTGGGGAATTGATGATTCTGGGATGCTTACAAGACTTTGGCCAGTGATATTTTTGGGGAATTGGTGATTGTGGGCTGCTTACAAGACTTGGGCCCGTGATATCTTTGAGGAATTGATGATTCTGGGATGCTTACAAGACTTGGGCCAGTGATACCTTTGAGGAATTGATGATTCTGGGCTGCTTACAAGACTTGGGCCAGTGATATCTTTGAGGAATTGATGATTCTGGGATGCTTACAAGACTTGGGCCAGTGATATCTTTGGGGAATTGATGATTTTGAGCTGCTTACAAGATTGGGCCTGTGATATCTTTGGGGAATTGGTGATTCTGGGATGCTTACAAGACTTGGGCCTGTGATATCTTTGGGGAATTGGTGATTCTGGGCTGCACACAAGACTTGGGCCAGTGATATTTTTGGGGAATTGGTGATTCTGGGCTGCTTACAAGACTTGGGCCAGTGATATTTTTGGGGAATTGATGATTCTGGGCTGCTTACAATACTTGGGCCAGTGATATCTTTGGGGAATTGATGATTTTGGGCTGCTTACAAGACTTGGGCCTGTGATATCTTTGGGGAATTGATGATTCTGGGCTGCTCACAAGACTTGGGCCAGTGATATCTTTGGGGAATTGGTAATTCTGGTCTGCTTACAAGACTTGGGCCAGTGATATCTTTGGGGAATTGATGATTCTGGGATGCTTACAAGACTTGGGCCAGTGATATTTTTGGGGAATTGGTGATTGTGGGCTGCTTACAAGACTTGGGCCAGTGATATCTTTGAGGAATTGATGATTCTGGGATGCTTACAAGACTTGGGCCAGTGATACCTTTGAGGAATTGATGATTCTGGGCTGCTTACAAGACTTGGGCCAGTGATATCTTTGAGGAATTGATGATTCTGGGATGCTTACAAGACTTGGGCCAGTGATATCTTTGGGGAATTGATGATTTTGAGCTGCTTACAAGATTGGGCCAGTGATATTTTTGAGGAATTGGTGATTCTGGGCTGCTTACAAGACTTGGGCCTGTGATATCTTTGGGGAATTGATGATTCTGGGCTGCTTACAAGACTTGGGCCAATAATATCTTTGGGGAATTTATGATTCTTGGCTGCTTACAAGACTTGGGCCAGTGATATCTTTGGGGAATTGATGATTCTGGGATGCTTACAAGACTTGGGCCAGTGATATTTTTGGGGAATTGGTGATTGTGGGCTGCTTACAAGACTTGGGCCAGTGATATCTTTGAGGAATTGATGATTCTGGGATGCTTACAAGACTTGGGCCAGTGATACCTTTGAGGAATTGATGATTCTGGGCTGCTTACAAGACTTGGGCCAGTGATATCTTTGAGGAATTGATGATTCTGGGATGCTTACAAGACTTGGGCCAGTGATATCTTTGGGGAATTGATGATTTTGAGCTGCTTACAAGATTGGGCCTGTGATATCTTTGGGGAATTGGTGATTCTGGGATGCTTACAAGACTTGGGCCTGTGATATCTTTGGGGAATTGGTGATTCTGGGCTGCATACAAGACTTGGGCCAGTGATATTTTTGGGGAATTGGTGATTCTGGGCTGCTTACAAGACTTGGGCCAGTGATATTTTTGGGGAATTGATGATTCTGGGCTGCTTACAAGACTTGGGCCAGTGATATCTTTGGGGAATTGATGATTTTGGGCTGCTTACAAGACTTGGGCCTGTGATATCTTTGGGGAATTGATGATTCTGGGCTGCTCACAAGACTTGGGCCAGTGATATCTTTGGGGAATTGGTAATTCTGGTCTGCTTACAAGACTTGGGCCAGTGATATCTTTGGGGAATTGGTGATTCTGGGATGCTTACAAGACTTGGGCCTGTGATATCTTTGGGGAATTGGTGATTCTGGGCTACGTACAAGACTTGGGCCTGTGATATCTTTGGGGAATTGGTGATTCTGGGATGCTTACAAGACTTGGGCCTGTGATATCTTTGGGGAATTGGTGATTCTGGGCTACGTACAAGACTTGGGCCTGTGATATCTTTGGGGAATTGGTGATTCTGGGCTGCATACAAGACTTGGGCCAGTGATATTTTTGGGGAATTGGTGATTCTGGGCTGCTTACAAGACTTGGGCCTGTGATATCTTTGGGGAATTGGTGATTCTGGTCTGCTTACAAGACTTGGGCCAGTGATATCTTTGGGGAATTGGTGATTCTGGGATGCTTACAAGACTTGGGCCTGTGATATCTTTGGGGAATTGGTGATTCTGGGCTACGTACAAGACTTGGGCCAGTGATATCTTTGGGGAATTGGTGATTCTGGGATGCTTACAAGACTTGGGCCTGTGATATCTTTGGGGAATTGATGATTCTGGGCTACGTACAAGACTTGGGCCTGTGATATCTTTGGGGAATTGGTGATTCTGGGCTGCTTACAAGACTTGGGCCTGTGATATCTTTGGGGAATTGGTGATTCTGGGCTGCTTACAAGACTTGGGCCCGTGATATCTTTGGGGAATTGGTGATTCTGGGTTGCTTACAAGACTTGGGCCTGTGATATCTTTGGGGAATTGATGATTCTGGGCTGCTTACAAGACTTGGGCCAGTGATATCTTTGGGGAACAAAGGGTTTTGGAATGGAAGGAGTGAGATCTCTTGATATCTTTGGAGTGAAGAGTAGCGTAGAAAAGAAGAGTAGATTGGTGAGTTGTGGAAAGTTAAGTTAGGTTACATTTTCGCGTGTGATCAATACATTGTTCACAGATAGAAGAAAAATTAAACCTTCTAACATTCGGTCGGACGTGGCAGTAAAAAAAAAAAAAAAAAAGCATTCATAAGGATCCTGGTTTCTAAGTATGATTTAGCCACCGAGCTACCGAGAACAATATCAATCTGGATCATTTAAATGAGACGGATTTTGGCTTTATGGAAAGATCTTAGCGGAAGACGACACATGAATGAAATCCGAGAATAGCCGGGCTTGATGAGATGTATTAAAGTGTATTGACGTCTGTTATTGCGGTTGGGATCTGATACTCCAGACCTTTTAAAGCCAGTGTTACGTTTTACCCCATCTAACACACAATATTGATTTGGAGTGTATTGTTTTCAGCTGCTCGCCTCAGATGGGCCGTCTGCCAACATGGGGTCATATTGTGAGAAATCGGAAGTCTGCTTAAAGGGCGCCCAACATTGTTCATTATGTGGAAGATACAAAGGGTGACGCCTGAATGGACGGGGCTGGAGGCCGCTACAACTGGTCTCCCGGTGCTGAGACTGAGAAGACAAGGAGCCAATTTCATATAAAATTGCAAACAAATGGCGGCCCAAATATATAATTACAAAGTATAAATAGAAAAAAAAAAGGTTTCTAAAACATTAATGAAAACCGATATTATTGTTGACGTGAACCAAATCATGTAGATAGCTTTAAAGCTGAGGTTTAATCTGATTACATTTCTCCTTCCCTGATTCCTCCTCCCCCTCCCCCTCATCTTTTTAATTAAATAAATTCATATAATTGAAATCATATCTTATTTTAGACCCACTGACATCATCGCTGGGTCTCTATGCTTCTCTATGCAATGCAGGCAGATGATGATTGGTGGGTGGAGGTCAGGAGAAGGATGTCTGGAGGAGTGGGCGTTCCTAGGCTGGCTGTATTTCCATCCAAGCTGCCCTAGGTAACACCCATTATTGAAAGAACTGAATGAAAGGGCCTAGGCTAAGGACAGGCAACTTGGGGGAGGGGTGGAGCTAGATGATGCTGAATGTTCTCCAAAAGCAGCTGAGGGAGGCTCTATCAACTCCAGGTTGTGTGCTCCCCTCAACAAATTTCACCCCTCCCCCCTTGCAGCCCTCCACTAGCAACTTTTCCTACTTTAATATATACCTTCTGCAAAGTCTTCAGTCCAGTCACATGATGCCACAGGGTCCTCTTCATCTTAGTCTCTTCTCCAGGCTGGGTGGTCCCCCTGGATTCAGAGAGTAGCACTGGCGTGATGACCTCAGCGCCTCCCTCTGCACCAGCACATTGTGAATACAGAGGGCTATGGCGATGCACCTCGGGGGCGGGGCCATGATGACCCATGTTCTCAATCAGTCAACTCAGAAGTCTGAGGTTGTGTGGCAGCAAAGAGGTACTGAGTTTGGCTTTGAGAATTAAACAACCAGAACCCCCCCCCCATTAGATCTAGATAACTGAGGGGAAATATGGAGGTCACCATTGCTGAAAATGTCTGGATGCCTGGCCACAGGGCTGGGACAAGGGGTGGGCAGGAGGGAAGGCTGCCCTGGACACTGAGATATCATGTGAGGTGGGCGGAGGAGGGTTAGAGCATTGAGAACATGGGGGGGGGGGAATTGAGTTGGAAAGGGGAATTTGGAGGGCATCAGGGGGTAAGAATTGTTCTAGGAAAGGGAAATTTGGGGGGGGGTGCTAGGAGTGGTGATTTGGGGGGATTTGTGTTGGGAGGGGGAATGCGGGAAGAGGATTTGTGCTGGGAGGGAGGATTGGGGGAAGGTGGGTTGCTTGAAGAGATATGGTAGAGGGGGGGGTGTCTGTGCTTGGATTGGGTAAATTTTATTTTTGGGGGGGGGATTTGTGGTCAGGGGGATTTGGGGGGGTTTGCTTGAAGAACTATGATAGACGGTGGAGGGGTTTGTGTTAGCAGGGATGATAGGAGGGTATTTGTGCTAGGATAAGGAATTGGGGGGGATTTGTGTTGGGAGGGGGGATCTGGTGTAGGGGGGAAAGAATTTGTGCTTGGATGTGAAATTTTAGGGGTAGAGGATTTGTGATAGAAGGGGTGATTTATTTTTTGTTGGGGGGAGGAGGATTTGTGTTCGGGAGGATTTGGGGGGGTTTGTTTGCAGAGATAGGGTAGAGGGGAGAGGGGTTTGTGTTAGCAGGGATGATAGGAGGGTATTTGTGCTAGAAAGGGAAACACTTGGGTGGGAGGATTTGTGCTAGGATGGAGGTTTGGGGGGGATTTGTGCTGGGAGGGGGGACCTGGAGTAGGGGGGAGAGAATTTGTGCTTGGATAGGAAATTTGAGGGGTAGAGGATTTGTGATAGAAGGGGTGATTTTTTGGGGGGTTGTGGTCGGGGGATTTTGGGGGGGTTGCTTGAGATATGGTAGAGGGGGGAGGGGATTTTCGCTAGCAGGGATGATTTGGGCTTGGATGGGAAATTTGAGTAGAGGATTTATGATAGAATGGGTGATCTTTTTTGAGGGGGGATTTGGGGAGAAGGATGATTTTGAGCTGGGAAGGGGAATTTGGAGGGCAGCAGGGGGTAAGAATTGTTCTAAGAAAGGGAAATTTGGGGGGGGGGTGCTAGAAGTGGTGATTTGGGGGGATTTGTGTTGGGAGGGGGAATGCGGGAAGAAGATTTGTGCTAGGAGGAGGGGGGGTTGCTAGAATGGATATAGTAGAGGTGGAGGGTATTTGTGCTTGGATGGGAAATTTGAGGGGTAGAGGATTTGTGATAGAAGGGGTGATTTTTTTTGGGGGGGTTGTGGTTGGGGAATTTGGGGGGAGTTGCTTGAAGAGATATGGTAGAGGGGGGAGGGGATTTTTGCTAGCAGGGATGATTTGAGCTTGGATGGGAAATCTGAGGGGTAGAGGATTTGTGATTGAAAGGGTGATTTTTTTTGGGGGGGGGGGGGAGAGAAGGAGGATTTGAGCTGGGAAGGGGAAGGGGGGGGGAAGAATTCAGCAAGGGGGAGTATTTGTACTCGAAGGAGGAGGAATTTTGTGAGTAGGGGGTAACCATGCACAATAGTTCTCATTTTTTTTTGGGGGGGGGGGGGGGTTCTGACACATAATGCTCATATATCTGGGGGGGGGGGGTCAGTTTGGCATGTTCACCTTGGGCTCTAGATGACCTTTTCCCGGCACTGCCTGGTCTTCAGTACTTTTCTGAGCCATTGGGATGGAACAAGCATGCAGCCAGTAAGGTCGAATCTCCTGCATACTTGTTGGAGATCGACGAATGAGAAAACATTGAAGCCCTTGGATCAGCCTATCAGAACAGTGTATGGGACTGAAGACGCAGTGGGTCTAAACCCATCCATTGAGTCATATGAGTCAATATCACCCGGCCGGCTGTTCTCAGACCCTCTAATGTCTGTGGCTCCAGCCAATACGGTTCTTTGGTGGAAAGAAGGCGGATTCAGTTTAAAGATCCCCATCCAGTTGCAATCCCAAATTTAAGCCAATGGCAGAGGAGCCCCAATGACAGAGGAGCCCCAGTGGCAGAGGAGCCCTAATGGCAGAGGAGCCCCAGTGGCAGAGGAGCCCCAGTGGCAGAGGAGCCCTAATGGCAGAGGAACCCCAGTGGCAGAGGAGCCCTAATGGCAGAGGAACCCCAATGGCAGAGGAGCCCCAGTGGCAGAGGAGCCCTAATGGCAGAGGAACCCCAGCGGCTGAGGAACCCCAGTGGCAGAGGAGCCCTAATGGCAGAGGAACCCCAATGGCAGAGGAGCCCCAGTGGCAGAGGAGCCCTAATGGCAGAGGAACCCCAGCGGCTGAGGAACCCCAGTGGCAGAGGAGCCCTAATGGCAGAGGAACCCCAATGGCAGAGGAGCCCCAATGGCAGAGGAGCCTCAGTGGCAGAGGAGCCCCAATGGCAGAGGAGCCCCAATGGCAGAGGAGCCCCAGTGGCAGAGGAGCCCCAATGGCAGAGGAGCCCTAATGGCAGAGGAGCCCCAGTGACAGAGGAGCCCTAATGGCAGAGGAGCCCCAGTGGCAGAGGAGCCCTAATGGCAGAGGAGCCCCAATGGCAGAGGAGCCCCCTTGGCCCCGGCTCCATCTATTTGTTTACAAACAAAGCCTCAGGAGATAAAGCTCTCCCCACCACCCCTGACCATAAATGGACGGACCAGTTGGCTTTATGTGCCGTGTGTGCGGTGCGGGAAAACCACGCGGCCGAGAAGACGTTGGCTTAGATTTCAGCCTGCTGGAGTGGTAATATCATTACCGCCGGAGACAATCGAATCAACCGGCAAATGAGCAATTCACTGTCTGAAAATCTAATGGCGCACAAGTGAATCGCGTCCGCTGAACGTCCCAGAGGCTTCCGGACCAACTTATTTCTCACACATTGAAAACCTAACATGAGAGACACGTCTGACATGGCCAGAGATCCCCCACCAAGCCGAGTCGGCGGTTACGGCAGAGTACCTAGACGCCAACTGGCCTGGATTTGCCGGGACAGTCCCGCCCCTTAGTCCTCTGTCCCGGGCTGTGTCCTGGAATCACAGCATCACCTTTGTCTGGGTTACTGATCATGTGCACTATTATCTGAGGGGAGGCGCATCTACGAGTTGGTGGTCCATGCATCTTTAGGGGCGGGGCTATGTGGGAAAGTGTGTGGTACGAATGAATTAAGAGGTGTTGTCCATCATTCCTTTCCATTAGTTGTATCTTCATAAACAAATTCATTTCATACTCTTGGTTTCTACAACACTTGTTTCCCACGCATGGGGGGCTTTATAAAGAGGAAAGTCCAGCACTGCCTCCTGACTGATTGGCTGCCTCAGTCCTACTGACAATCCATATGGAAGGACTGTGCCCCTCCTACACGCCATTCACCTGTGTGTGTCATGTCAGCTATTCACAGCATAGCAGTAAAGTCACTTTCTGGCTGGGTTATGTGAAATGTTAATATTTTAGTTAAATTAAAAAAAAAAAAAAAATATATATATATACACACATTATATTGCCAAAACTATTGGTCGGCCGGCCTTTCCACACACATGACCTTTAATGGCCCCCCAGTCTTAGTCCGTAGGGTTCAATATTGAGTTGGCCCCGCCCTTTCCACGCACATGACCTTTAATGGCCCCCCAGTCTTAGTCCGTAGGGTTCAATATTGAGTTGGCCCCGCCCTTCCCACGCACATGAGCTTTAATGGCCCCCCAGTCTTAGTCCGTAGGGTTCAATATTGAGTTGGCCCCGCCCTTCCCACACACATGACCTTTAATGGCCCCCCAGTCTTAGTCCGTAGGGTTCAATATTGAGTTGGCCCCGCCCTTCCCACGCACATGACCTTTAATGGCCTCCCAGTCTTAGTCCGTAGGGTTCAATATTGAGTTGACCCCGCCCTTTCCACGCACATGACCTTTAATGGCCCCCCCAGTCTTAGTCCGTAGGGTTCAATATTGAGTTGGCCCCGCCCTTTCCACGCACATGACCATAAAATGGCCTCCCAGTCTTAGTCCGTAGGGTTCAATATTGAGTTGGCCCCGCCCTTTGCAGCTATAACAGCTTCAACTCTTCTGGGAAGGCCGTCCACAAGGTTTAGGAGGGTGTCTATGGGAAGGTTGGACCATTCTTCCAGAAGCACATTTGTCAGGTCAGGCACTGATGTCGGGGGAGGAGGCCTGGCTCGCAGTCTCCGCTCTAATTCATCCCAAAGGTGTTCTATGGGGTTGAGGTCAGGACTCTGTGCAGGACAGTCAAGTTCCTCCACCCCAAACTGGCTCCTCCATGTCTTTATGGACCTTGCTTTGTGCACTGGTGGGCAGTCATGTTGGAACAGGAAGGGTCCATCCCCAAACTCTTCCCACAAAGTTGGGAGCATGAAATTGTCCAAAATGTCGCCTTAAGAGTTCCCTTCAGTGGAACTAGGGGGCCAAGCCCACCCCCTGGAAAACAACTCCACACCATAACCTCCCCTCCACCAAACTTTACACTTGGCACAATGCAGTCAGGCAAGTACCGTTCTCCTGGCAACCACCAAACCCAGACATGTCCATCGGATTACCAGACAGAGATGCGTGATTGGTCACTCCAGAGAACACGTCACCATGCTCTAGAGCCCAGTGGCGGCGTGCTTTACACCACGGCATCCGACGCTTTGCATTGCACTTGATGATGGAAGGCTTGGATGCAGCTGCTCGGCCATGGAAACCCATTCCATGAAGCTCTCTACGCACTGTTGTTGGGCTCATCTGAAGGCCACACCAAGTTTGGAGGTCTTTAGCTATTGACTCTGCAGACAGTTGGCGACTTCTGCGCACTGTGCGCTTCAGCATGCGCTGACCCCACCCTGTCATGTGACGTGGCCTACCACTTGGTGGCTGAGTGGCTGTTGTTCCCAGTGGCTTCCACTTTGTTATAATCCCACTAACAGTTGAGCGTGGAATATTTAGTAGCCAGGAAATGTCACGGATGGACTTATTGCCCAGGTGGCCACCTATCACGGGACCACGCTTGGAGTCACTGAGCTCCTGAGAGCGACCCATTCTTTCACCAATGTTTGTAGAAGCCGTCTGCATGCCTAGGGGATGGATTGTATACACCTGTGTCCATGGAGGGGATTGGAGCACCTGAATCACATGATATGGAGGGGATTGGAACACCTGAATCACATGATATGGAGGGGATTGGAACACCTGAATCACATGATATGGAGGGGATTGGAACACCTGAATCACATGATATGGAGGGGATTGGAACACCTGAATCACATGATTGGGAGGGGATTGGAACACCTGAATCACATGATTGGGAGGGAATTGGAACACCTGAATCACATGATTGGGAGGGGATTGGAACACCTGAATCACATGATATGGAGGGGATTGGAACACCTGAATCACATGATTGGGAGGGGATTGGAACACCTGAATCACATGATATGGAGGGGATTGGAACACCTGAATCACATGATTGGGAGGGGATTGGAACACCTGAATCACATGATATGGAGGGGATTGGAACAGCTGAATCACATGATTGGGAGGGGATTGGAACACCTGAATCACATGATATGGAGGGGATTGGAACACCTGAATCACATGATATGGAGGGGATTGGAGCACCTGAATCACATGATATGGAGGGGATTGGAACACCTGAATCACATGATATGGAGGGGATTGGAACACCTGAATCACATGATATGGAGGGCGGGGCCAATACTTCCAGCAATATAGTGTATCTATATACACACACACAGTATACAGTATATCATGACATACAGTATCATCCCCTCATGCCTGGCGGGGGAGGAGATCACAGTTGATATTTAAGACATTTGACTCATCTTTAGTCACTGACAGAACTATGTGGGATTTTTCTGCAGAACAGATTGGTATGAAATATTCACGGCAACTCCCCAGGGGCCCCACAAACCTGCCACAGCTTTGCTTTTATCTTCGTACTGCTTGCAAGATACAATACATGATACTACAGATCCATAATCTTCAATGGGAATCAATCTCAATCCTTAATCAAACTCCTGCACAGGGATGGTGGGAACCCCTCATAATGGGCACAGCGGGTGTACAGACCCGGGAACTCGGCACAGGGATGGTGGGAACCCCCCATAAGGGGCACAGCGGGTGTACAGACCCGGGAACTCGGCACAGGGATGGTGGGAACCCCTCATAATGGGCACAGCGGGTGTACAGACCCGGTAACTCGGCACAGGGATGGTGGGAACCCCTCACAATGGGCACAGCGGGTGTACAGACCCGGGAACTCGGCACAGGGATGGTGGGAACCCCTCATAATGGGCACAGCGGGTGTACAGACCCGGGAACTCGGCACAGGGATGGTGGGAACTCAGCACAGGGATGGTGGGAACTCAACACAGGGATGGTGGGAACTCAGCACAGGGATGGTGGGAACCGCTCATAATGGGCACAGCGGGCGTACACATGACCCTTTAAAACAAGCGTTTACAGACCTCAGTAGCTGCAAATGCCCTTCACAGTACAGGCCTGAAAGTATAACTAAAGACGTTAAAAAACAAGTTTTGGATGGTGTGTGTGTGTGGGGGGGGGGGATTAGAACCTCTGTCAGTTTTTTATTGCTGTCTATGCCCCACCCCCCATTAGAGAGATTCATTCTTTCTATTTGTCAGGTTGAAAGTAATAGTAAATCTCATACTTTGTGTTGTCTGGGAGAGGGAGCAGGGGAGCTGAGCTGCCAAGTCACTGCTGGGAGAGGGAGCAGGGGAGCTGAGCTGCCAAGTCACTGCTGGGAGGAGGAGCAGTGCGAGCTGAGCTGCCAAGTCACCTATGGGAGAGGGAGCAGGGGACCTGAGCTGCCAAGTCACTGCTGGGAGAGGGAGCAGGGGGAGCTGAGCTGCCAAGTCACTGCTGGGAGGAGGAGCAGTGCGAGCTGAGCTGCCAAGTCACTGCTGGGAGAGGGAGCAGGGGGAGCTGAGCTGCCAAGTCACTGCTGGGAGAGGGAGCAGGGGGAGCTGAGCTGCCAAGTCACTACTGGGAGGGGGAGCAGGGGGAGCTGAGCTGCCAAGTCACCTATGGGAGAGGGAGCAGGGGAGCTGAGCTGCCAAGTCACTGCTGGGAGGGGGAGCAGGGCGAGCTGAGCTGCCAAGTCGCTGTTGGGAGGGGGAGCAGGGGAGCTGAGCTGCCAAGTCACTGCTAGGAGGGGGGAGCAGGGTGAGCTTAGCTGCCAAGTCACTGCTGGGAGGGGGAGCAGGGGGAGCTGAGCTGCCAAGTCACCTATGGGAGAGGGAGCAGGGGAGCTGAGCTGCCAAGTCACTGCTGGGAGAGGGAGCAGGGGGAGCTGAGCTGCCAAGTCACTGCTGGGAGGAGGAGCAGTGCGAGCTGAGCTGCCAAGTCACTGCTGGGAGAGGGAGCAGGGGGAGCTGAGCTGCCAAGTCACTGCTGGGAGAGGGAGCAGGGGGAGCTGAGCTGCCAAGTCACTACTGGGAGGGGGAGCAGGGGGAGCTGAGCTGCCAAGTCACCTATGGGAGAGGGAGCAGGGGAGCTGAGCTGCCAAGTCACTGCTGGGAGGGGGAGCAGGGCGAGCTGAGCTGCCAAGTCGCTGTTGGGAGGGGGAGCAGGGGAGCTGAGCTGCCAAGTCACTGCTAGGAGGGGGGAGCAGGGTGAGCTTAGCTGCCAAGTCACTGCTGGGAGGGGGAGCAGGGGGAGCTGAGCTGCCAAGTCACTGCTGGGAGGGGGAGCAGGGGGAGCTGAGCTGCCAAGTCACTGCTAGGAGGGGGGAGCAGGGCGAGCTGAGCTGCCAAGTCACCTATGGGAGAGAGAGGAGGGGCAGCTGAGCTGCCAAGTCACTGCTGGGAGGGGGAGCAGGGTGAGCTGAGCTGCTAAAAGTAAAAGTGCTTTTACTGTAAACGTTGAAGATGAATTACTCCACCTCGCCTGCAGCTACAGAGGTCAGTGAGAGCCTTTCTTAAAGCTCTAGAATAGAATACATATGCATGTGACTGTCAGTGGCCCGACCACAGCTGCACTTTAAAGCGGCAATTTTCTCAAGTAAACTATGATGGAGGAGTAGGGTGATGGACAGCCGGTGGCAGAGAAGACGATTGTTCTCCAGGAAAAAGCGCGGCGTATCCGCAGCCCGTCAGCGAAGACGGCCTATCATCCATTTTTAGCAGGCTGCGCCTGTGTGGGCAGATGAGACGCATTTGTTCTCCGCGCCGTCCTGATCTCCGTCTTTCTTCCATCCTC
Source organism: Staurois parvus (assembly GCF_062004578.1). Classification (NCBI taxonomy): domain Eukaryota; kingdom Metazoa; phylum Chordata; class Amphibia; order Anura; family Ranidae; genus Staurois; species Staurois parvus. The sequence goes on along the minus strand of NW_028318732.1, from coordinate 230,070 downwards.
CTCCTCCTTTATTCTTTGTAAAAAAAAAACATGACAAGTGACGGAGCTGGAGACAGCCGTATGAAATCTATAAAATACAACATGCTGCCGTCCCGTTCATCGAGATGAAAAAAAAATCCGCCTCTGTTCCCGCTCAGCCTCCATTCCCTCCTCCGTCCTTTTTTTTTTTTTCTCGTGGCACCCAGTGGCAAAGCAGCCAGATAAAAGGTATAAAAAGGAATGAAAACGATGAATGAAACCGCAAAGAAGGACTGATGGTTATATATACGTTCCCAGACAAAGTTCAAACTCCCCCCCACCAAAAAAAAAAAAAATCCTAGTAACTCAACCAAGTGATGGGTGACTACAGGAAAAATGTCTGCTGAAAGTCCTGCTTCTGTAGTCACCAATCTGATCCCTGATCCTGATTGGTCGATGAAGGAACAGAGGGTCTAATGGCAATGCACTGATGACATCATCGACGGTAGCGCTGACTGTGTGTGCCCTGCCTGGCTTTACATACACTACAGATTTATAAAAAAGCATTCGTTGGCTGAATGTCACAAACATTCGCCCGGCCATAATGAATTTTTCCCTTTGATTTGTCCATTAGGTTCATTATTGGCTCCATCTAGTGGCCGTAATGCGGTATTTTCCTTGCTTGAGGGATTTCAGGAAAAATACCCCATGGCGGCCACTGGGGGGAGCCGTCAAGCATAGGAAATAAAGATATCAGGCAGAATTTGGAGGGAAATTTGTTACAGCTGGGAATATGCCTGTGACATTCGGCCAGCAAATGTTTTTATAAACGGACCCCTTAGTCCCCGGTCACACCGATCCGACTTTGAAATCGTGTGACCCCCCCCAGTGAAGTCGCACGATTTCAAAGTCGGATGTCATTCCGACACGAGGTGCGGCTGGCAAGACACGCCCGGTATGACCGGGCACTTAAGTGATTGTAAACCTCAGACATGAATTATGAACAAAGCATGTCCCTCTATGGTGTGTGCTTGTCCCAGTCCAGAGCACCTATTTCTGTCCGCTACCTCGTTCCTCTACATCAGGGGTCTCCAAACGTTGGAAACAAAGGGCCAGTTTACTGCCCTGGCATCAGTGGGAGTAAACCATACCCTAGGCTTGGTGGTCAGAGGGAGGAACAGTAGTGCCCCGTCCTTGGGGTCAGTGGGAGGAACAGTGCCCCGTCCTTGGGGTCAGTGGGAGGAACAGTACTGCCCCATCCTTGGGGTCAGTGGGAGGAACAGTAGTGCCCTGTCCTTGGGGTCAGTGGGAGGAACAGTACTGCCCCGTCCTTGGGGTCAGTGGGAGGAACAGTAGTGCCCTGTCCTTGGGGTCAGTGGGAGGAACAGTACTGCCCCGTCCTTGGGGTCAGTGGGAGGAACAGTACTGCCCCGTCCTTGGGGTCAGTGGGAGGAACAGTACTGCCCCGTCCTTGGGGTCAGTGGGAGGAACAGTAGTGCCCCGTCCTTGGGGTCAGTTGGAGGAACAGTAGTGCCCCGTCATTGGGGTCAGATGGAGGAACAGTAGTGCCCCGTCCTTGGGGTCAGTGGGAGGAACAGTACTGCCCCGTCCTTGGGGTCAGTGGGAGGAACAGTAGTGCCCCGTCCTTGGGGTCAGTTGGAGGAACAGTAGTGCCCCATCCTTGGGGTCAGTTGGAGGAACAGTAGTGCCCCGTCCTTGGGGTCAGTAGGAGGAACAGTAGTGCCCCGTCTTTGGGGTCAGTAGGAGGAACAGTAGTGCCCCGTCCTTGGGGTCAGTTGGAGGAACAGTAGTGCCCCGTCATTGGGGTCAGTTGGAGGAACAGTAGTGCCCCGTCCTTGGGGTCAGTGGGAGGAACAGTAGTGCCCCGTCCTTGGGGTCAGTTGGAGGAAAAGTAGTGCCCCGTCCTTGGGGTCAGTAGGAGGAACAGTAGTGCCCCGTCCTTGGGGTCAGTGGGAGGAACAGTAGTGCCCCGTCCTTGGGGTCAGTAGGAGGAACAGTAGTGCCCCGTCCTTGGGGTCAGTTGGAGGAACAGTAGTGCCCCGTCCTTGGGGTCAGTTGGAGGAACAGTAGTGCCCCGTCCTTGGGGTCAGTGGGAGGAACTGTGCCCCGTCGCTGGGGTCAGTAGGAGGAACAGTAGTGCCCCCTCATTGGGGTCAGTGGGAGGAACAGTAGTGCCCCGTCCTTGGGGTCAGTGGGAGGAACAGTAGTGCCCCGTCATTGGGGTCAGTGGGAGGAGCAGTAGTGCCCCGTCCTTGGGGTCAGTGGGAGGAACAGTACTGCCCCGTCCTTGGGGTCAGTGGGAGGAACAGTAGTGCCCCGTCCTTGGGGTCAGTTGGAGGAACAGTAGTGCCCCATCCTTGGGGTCAGTTGGAGGAACAGTATTCCCCCGTCCTTGGGGTCAGTAGGAGGAACAGTAGTGCCCCGTCCTTGGGGTCAGTAGGAGGAACAGTAGTGCCCCGTCCTTGGGGTCAGTTGGAGGAACAGTAGTGCCCCGTCATTGGGGTCAGTTGGAGGAACAGTAGTGCCCCGTCCTTGGGGTCAGTTGGAGGAACAGTAGTGCCCCGTCCTTGGGGTCAGTTGGAGGAACAGTAGTGCCCCGTCCTTGGGGTCAGTGGGAGGAACTGTGCCCCGTCGCTGGGGTCAGTAGGAGGAACAGTAGTGCCCCCTCATTGGGGTCAGTGGGAGGAACAGTAGTGCCCCGTCCTTGGGGTCAGTGGGAGGAACAGTAGTGCCCCGTCATTGGGGTCAGTGGGAGGAGCAGTAGTGCCCCGTCCTTGGGGTCAGTTGGAGGAACAGTAGTGCCCCGTCCTTGGGGTCAGTTGGAGGAACAGTAGTGCCCCGTCCTTGGGGTCAGTGGGAGGAACAGTAGTGCCCCGTCCTTGGGGTCAGTTGGAGGAACAGTAGTGCCCCGTCCTTGGGGTCAGTGGGAGGAACAGTACATTTTTTTTATTATTATTGTATTATTTTTATTATTATTATATTTTGAGATTGTAAGCTCCCAGGATCAGGGCCCTCCTATCCCTCTTGTATTGATCTGTATTATTGCTGTATTGTCTCCCGTTATATTGTAAAGTGCTGAGCAAACTGTTGGCGCCATAAATCCTGTATAATAATAATAATGATAATATTATTATTTTATTATTATTATTATTATTATATTATTTTATTATTATTATCATTATTATTATTATTATTATTATATTTTTTTTTATTATTATTATCATTATTATTATATTTTTTTTTATTATTATTATCATTATTATTATTATTATTATTATATTATTTTATTATTATTATTATCATTATTATTATTATTATATTTTTTTATTATTATTATTATTATTATATTATTTTATTATTATTATTATTATTATTATTATCATTATTATTATTATTATATTTTATTATTATTATATTATTTTATTATTATTATAATTATTATTATTATTATTATTATTATATTATTTTATTATTATTATCATTATTATTATTATTATATTATTTTATTATTATTATCATTATTATTATCATTATTATTATTATTATTATTATATTTTTTTTTATTATTATTATCATTATTATTATTATTATATTTTTTTTTATTATTATTATCATTATTATTATTATTATTATTATTATTATATTATTTTATTATTATTATTATCATTATTATTATTATTATATTTTTTTATTATTATTATTATTATTATATTATTTTATTATTATTATTATTATTATTATTATCATTATTATTATTATTATATTTTATTATTATTATATTATTTTATTATTATTATAATTATTATTATTATTATTATTATTATATTATTTTATTATTATTATCATTATTATTATTATTATATTATTTTATTATTATTATCATTATTATTATTATTATTATATTTTTTTATTATTATTATTATTATTATTATTATTATTATATTATTTTATTATTATTATTATTATTATTATTATTATTATTATTAGTGTCCATATAGAGTGAGCAAGTACAAAGTTAGACCGAGAGCACCGTGCAAAGCAATAAAAAGCCCAGTTAGGCTCAGAGTGTGCTTCCCCTCCCCCATACTGTGCTGCTGCAGGAGGCTGATATGAAAACAGAGTCAGGCTCTTATACATACTGTCATGAAAATAATACATTTAATGCCCAAATGAATACATAATTGAAATGAATTGGATCTTTTTATCAGCTGATAGATGTCCCCCACACACACTAACATTCCATCCGAGTTCGATCAATAATTTGCTCATTGCGATATCTCCGATGGTGTTTATGGGAAAATCCAGTCACGTGGTCCTTGTTTCCAATCGACTTTCCACAGTCTCGAAAAGAATCCACGAGCCGGGTTGGGAAGTTTACGATCGCTATAGACGGGACGGCAAGGGTGCAGAATACGGCTGGCGATCTCTTTTTTTTTTCGATTTATACTTCTACTTTGTAACGGGATGAAATGATGAAACGTGATGTGTTACTGTCATTGTGTTCAGCATTTTGATCGAGTTTAATAAGAAAGCCGCCAAGCGCGTGGCGTACTGAAAGGAATGACCCAAGCGGGATCACAATTACAACTGAAAGTTGGTTTTGGATAGAGTAGAGGGGGGTTAACCCCGACCCCCCTTCCCCACTGTCTGTGTCCCACGGGGGAAATTTACCTTCATTTCCTGTCTCACTCCAGGAAGTGAAGGGAAGTCCCCTCTTAGCTGCCACCTCAAGAAGTGTCCTCGTTGGGAATGGTCACCAGGACCAGTAGAGAAGGTGAATCTTCCCGAAGACGTCAATGAAGACCCAGCAGGGTTGATGTCCTCTACTACCTTATACAGGACCAGAGAATTGGGGTCCCAGACAGAGTCGATGTGTGGACGTAGTTCGATCCTTACCCTGAATCTAGCCCGACCTAAGCCCAGGACTTTTTTTGTTGTGCCAGAACGCACCGGTAGTGTCGATTCAAGTCCTGGTCCTCAGGGGCGTAGATACAGGAGGGCATATGGGAGGGGGGTAAAGGAGCAGTGCAGCAGACAGTGATGTTTATAGGGGTGAGATCCACTTCGAGAACCGCCACGTAGGGGGGGCGCCACAAAATGGGTGAGGATGACAGCAGGGTGCCGGGTGATGGAACGCTCTCTGTGTGCCGGAACCTAGGGAGTGTGTGTGTACAGGAAAGAACACCAATGCTGGGGGGTCTATTGTTCCAGAAAGGCCCTGACCACCAATACTGGGGGTGGGGGTTTTTTGCTCCACCCAGGCCCTGACCACCGATTGTGGGGGTTTATTGTTCCAACCAGCCCCTGACCCCCAATGCTGGAGGAGGGGGTTTATTATTCCAGAAAGGCCCTGACCACTAATGCTGGGGGGTTTCTTGTTCCATTCAGGCACAGACCACCAATGCTGGGGGTGGGGGTTTATTGTTCCAGCCAGCCACTGGCCACCATTTCTTGGGGTGGGGGTTTATTGTTCCAGCCAGCCACTGACCACCATTTCTGGGGGTGGGGGTTTATTGTTCCAGCCAGCCACTGCCCATCAATGCTGCAGAAGGGCTTTATTATTCCAACCAGCCACTGACCACCTATGCTGGGGGTGGGGTTTATTGTTCCACCCAGGCCCTGCCCACCAAAGCTTGGGGTCTGATTTATTGTTCCAGCCATCTACTGACCACCAATGGACAACACTGCTCCTTTATAGACAGAAGACAGAGAGTGAGCGTTCTCACCGTAGTACAGGACGTGCTTGTGGCAGGATCGCCAGGAGAAAATAAGGGAAAAAAGAAAACGAATGCATCCACCGCATTCCAGGACTGGTAAGCTGCAACATTCAATATTTTTGTTTATTTTAAGTTAAACCCAACACTTAGAGGTTTCACAACAAAAAGGCCATCAGAATGTCCATGTCTGCAGGACAGACAATAGGAAATGTCCACGTCACCCAAGGACACCCATGGACACCTAAAGAAAGACCCTCCTCCTCTACAGTATAGAAGACAGAAGAATCGGCACTTGACATAGAAATGGATTTAGATGAATATTTTGGGTTTTACCTTAGAACTTTAGGAACTAACTCAGCAATTGGTTTCAAAGACGGGATTGTTTGATGGGCAGAGAGAAGTATTGAAGAGTGCCAACCCGTGTGATATTCTTTGTGCTTTGACTTTTACAGCCAATATAATTAATAATTGATAATAAAGAACAAGTATCCGGTAAACTCCTCTGATCTGTTCAAAAATGCCTTGAATTAAAGACTTCATAGTTGATTAAAAAAAAGAATTATTGCGTGGTAATGAAAATACGGCATGCACTGTGCTTTCATTAAGTCACCCTGGTCGAATTCCTGCTTTTCCATCGAACCAAGGGAAAGTGCCTGATGATTTGTTTTGCAAGCTCAACAGTTTATTCACCTCCATAGAGGAGGGCTGGCGAGTAAGGCAAATGTCCCTCAAAGTAAAGGTTTCTTGCTGCAATGGTTACAAGGCCTACTGTAGGACACTCAATCCACCAACCGTGGTGAGGAAAATTGGAAGGATAAGCTGACAATGGTGACAAGGCCTACTGTAGGATGCTCAATCCACCAACCATGGTGACCAAAATGAGAAGGATAAGCTGACAATGAAGCCTATTGTAGGACACTCAATCCACCAATCATGGTGACGAAAATTGGAAGGATAATCTAACAATGGTGACAACGCCTACTGTAGGACACTCAATCCACCAACCGTGGTGAGGAAAATTGGAAGGATAAGCTGACAATGGTGACAAGGCCTACTGTAGGACACTCAATCCACCAACCGTGGTGAGGAAAATTGGAAGGATAAGCTGACAATGGTGACAAGGCCTACTGTAGGATGCTCAATCCACCAACCATGGTGACCAAAATGAGAAGGATAAGCTGACAATGAAGCCTACTGTAGGACACTCAATCCACCAACCGTGGTGAGGAAAATTGGAAGGATAAACTGACAATGGTGACAAGGCCTACTGTAGGATACTCAATCCACCAACCATGGTGACCAAAATTGGAAGGATAAGCTGAAAATGTTGACAAGACCTACTGTAGAACACTCAATCCACCAACCATGGTGACCAAAATTGGAAGGATAAGCTGACAATGGTGACAAGGCCTATTGTAGGATACTCAATCCACCAACCATTGTGACCATAATGGGAAGGATAAACCGACAATGGTGACAAGGCCTACTATAGGACGCTCAATCCACCAACCATGGTGACCAAAATTGGCAAGATAAGCTGACAATGGGGACAAGGCCTACTGTAGGACACTCAATCCACCAACCATGGTGACTAAAATTGGAAGTATAAGCTGACAATGGTGACAAGGCCTACTGTAGGACACTCAATCCACCAATAATTTTGGCCAAAATTGGAAGGGTAAGCTGTCAATTGGATAATGTTTGTAGGAATCTTAAGACTTTTGGGATGGTGGTGATATCTCAGAAGCAGCAAATCTTGGATGTCATGTCAAGGGGTTTAGAAGTTCAAAGAAGTTTTCTAGCAGCCACTTTGGTTGGATAAAATCTTTAGGTGTTCAGGAACTGGATATACTGTAGGGAGGAAGTCGGTACATGTACACCTAGCTTAACCATCAACAACCATTTTAACCAATGTAGGTTTTATTCACTACCTGCGTACAACGGGATCTTCACTGCAACCTAGATCTATAGCCATAGCAGACAATGAAACTGCTAAAGGAACCAAAAGCTCAGAGGGCTTTTCATCGTTTGCTCACCCACTGATTTACCCAGGCAGCAGTAGCATTTTTGTAAATACAAAGGCTCTACCCAGACACACAGCCTGCATGGGAAAAGACACATACAAGTCACAGCATGTGATATCCAGCTGCTTACAGGGAAGAGAGAAGGGGGAGCAGTTCCACCTTGGAGTGCAAGCCTGCCAGTGTCACATCTACCATGTAGAGGGATTGCTGGGACCTGCAGTCCACCCTAAAGACACCGGATCTGGAGATATGCCCGTATGGACTCTGCAGTGAATGGACGCTCATCCTGTGCAGGTATGCTGGGGCAGCCAACAAGCCTGAGTTAGGGATTAGGGATGTTAGAAAAAGACTGCGCACTTAGTTTGAAGTTGTAATGTTTGGAACTTTCAGTAAAGTTTTTGAAACTTTGCCTTTGCCTGGACTGAAGTTACTAAAGGGATGTAATGCAAGTAACCAGCACATACATGTAGTTTCCAGCCTGGGTCAGAAAGCACATTGGGGTATGAAGACAGCCCCATAACTGTTAACACAGTGTGGAGTATAAGCAGATGGTTGCCAAGGGTATCAGAGGTCTAGCAAGCAGCCTGTCGTGAAGCGCGTACATGTGGCAGGTGGGACAGTCACTTGCAGGAGGAGTTGTTGACAGCCGCCGTGATCAGGTCCATCTCCTATAGCAACAGAAGCAGATCAGCGCTGCAGAGATCCTCAGCTTGTGCACAGGTACGGAAGAACAAGAGTTAAGTGAATGCGAGCATGGAGCCCGCTCTAGGTGCTCTAGGTGCACGGAGGGATTCCATTCCATTACTAGGAGTGAAGTAGCGAAGATATGCTGGACAGCTGAAGAGGGCATCAACTCTTCTAAATGCAACAAGTGACAGACGTGGTGTACATAGACATGGGGTTCAAAAGAATTAACTATACTTCAGTCTTCTGTTCAAATGTACATGGTGTACGGCTATCTTTGAGTTAGAGGTCTGCCATAAGGTAAGTTATCCCTGAAAGCTGCCTCCTCCCTGGCCCAGGGGATTGACGAGGACGGCACATGAAGAGGTTCCCCATGTACAAGGCCGTGACCCTGTCCTAGGTGGCCAGCGTAGTCCAGAAGAACTCACCCCAGGGTAGGTCTTCCATGTGACCCACACTTGGCATCCAACAAGGAGGGGAACATGGGGGAGGTACCAACCACCTACTAGCCCACCCACCGCTTACAAGTGCAGTGGGACAAGGACTAGGAGAAATGTAACGGGACGGCATCTGAGAGAAAATCTACTCAATGTAATGGGACAGTTCCTAAGAGAAAGTCTACTCAAGGTAAAGGGACAGTGCCTAAGAGAAAATCTACTCAATGTAATGGGACAGTGCCTAAGCAAAAGTCTACTCCATGTAATGGGACAGTGCCTAAAAGAAGGTCCACTCAATGTAATGGGACAGTGCCAGTGCCTAAGAGAAAAACTACTCAATGTAATGGGACAGTGCCTAAGAGAAAGTCTACTCAATGTAATGGGACAGTTCCTAAGAGAAGGTCTACTCAATGTAATGGGACAGTTCCTAAGAGAAGGTCTACTCAATGTAATGGGACAGTTCCTAAGAGAAAAACTACTCAATGTAATGGGACGGCATCTACAAGAAAATCTACACAATGTAATGGGACAGTGCTTCAGAGAAAATCTACACAATATAATGGGACAGTGCCTAAGAGAAAGTCTACTTAATGTAATGGGACAGTTGCTAAGAGAAGGTCTACTCAATGTAATGGGACAGTTGCTAAAAGAAAATCTACTCAATGTAATGGGACAGTTCCTAAAAGAAAGTCTACTCAATGTAATGGGACAGTGCCTAAGAGAAAGTCTATATTGTAAAGCGCTGAGCAAACTGTTGGCGCTATATAAATCCTGTATAATAATAATAGTACTGAATGTAATGGGACAGTTCCTAAGAGAAAGTCTACTCAATGTAATGGGACAGTGCCTAAGAGAGTCTACTCAATGTAATGGGACAGTGCCTAATAGAAAATCTACTCAATGTAATGGGACAGTTCCAAAGAGTAAGTCTACTGAATGTAATGGGACAGTGCCTAAGAGAAAATCTACTCAATGTAAAGGGACAGTTCCTAAGAGACAGTCTACTCAATGTAATGGGACAGTTCCTAAGAGAGTCTACTCAATGTAATGGGACAGTTCCTAAGAGATAGTCTACTCAATCTAATGGGACAGTGCCTAAGAGAAAGTCTACTCAATGTAATTGGAAGGCATCTAAGAGAAAGTCTACTCAATGTAAAGGGACAGTGCCTAAGAGAGTCTACTCAATGTAATGGGACAGTTCCTAAGAGACAGTCTACTCAATGTAATGGGACAGTTCCTAAGAGAAAGTCAACTCAATGTAATGGGACAGTGCCTAAGAGAAAGTCTACTAGTGCACTGAGATTTTTCCCAAGAAAGAAAGGTTCTACCATCTGTACTTGGCCAATACCTGAGTGAAATTGTTCCTTTGTAGGGCCTCTGTACTTGACTTGTGATTGCTGCTGATATATTAGTTGTGACCCTGGACTATCTTCTGGATTCTGCTATTAATCTTTCCCTGCCTATGCATGACTCCCACATTGCCCTCAACTTCTCTACAGATGCCAATGGACAATCATTGTTAAATGAATTGGTTTCTTGCTGGGAATGTCCTTTACCTCTGTATACTGGAACAATTCATGAGTAGAGTCAGACTGGGATTAAGGCAGAATGGGGCCCTACACAAAGTAGCAGCTTTGCCCCCCCTATCCTTTTGACTGACTTTGATAAGGACTGTACTGTGACAGCATTTTTTTACCAGATTGGCCCTATCAGACGCCAACTACCTACAGTGAATCCTACCTGGCTGGTACACATCTTTGACCAATTGCGCTATCCCCCAGTTAACTGCAAGAGTATGACGATTGTAGCTGGGCCTCATAGACATCCATTTGCCTTGGTGATGATTCAGCTCTGGGTGGGGTAATTGATCCAGGAGTCACCATTAGGGTATCTTGGTTTTCTTTTGGGTCATTAGTAGGGGAGCGACGTTCAAAACTTGGGCATATTGGGCTTTGATCCTACTTACTATGGTGTGAAGGCCAGAATGGGGGAAATGGTGAGGATGGTGAACATGGAGGTAATGGTAGGCGGGCCACTGAGTGACTCTTCGGTCCCCAGTGGAAAGCCTCACAAGTGTCACACATAATGTATATGATATTCAACGCTGGAGGAGAGATGGACACCAATGCCGTAATGTCATCGCCACCCTACACGGCAAAGCAGTCAGGAGTTACGGGTTGACATATCATGCATTCGAGGTTTATACACACAATCCGTGTCTTCACAGTGTCAACTGATGTCCTTATTAACGATGTGGCGGAGAAAGTCATCGCCTGTCAGCTCGATCAGCGATATTCCCAGCTCTGAATCATTATTATGTCTGACATTATAATGTCAAATCCATCCAACCGGAACGGATCTCATCACTGCTTACTGATTATAGCGCTATACTTTTCAGGGCCTATTATAGTGCAACGTCTACCAGTACGTTGATCCGGCTGGTGATACAACTGCAGTGCTGGCACTCGGTGCAGTGTGAATATTCGACACTCAATACTGCAAAACAATCAGTATTATTATTTAGTGATCGTTACCCGTCTAATTTGAGAATAAACACTATATATGTGATTATTATCTGTGTATACCATCATTATCTGAGTGTATGGAGTGGTCATTATCGGTGCCTAGGCAATGGTAGTTGTAGTATGCTACCTATTTGTGGAGTAGGTATGAGCACTTACTATCTACGTGTAGACACTCAGTCCTTCTACTACCCATTGCACCAGGTTCACAAGCAGTGTGCACATGACAAAAACACGCAGTCTCACCATCTTCCAGAGGGACGTAGATGTTGAGGTACAGACAATCCTCGCTCTGGTTTTGTACGTATCCGGCCACCACATCCATGTTCTCGGTGAACCATAAAGGCAGCATAATTCCGGGTAACATTCCGTGCAAGTTTTGTGGGCAAACAGGAGCAAAGGTGGTGGCGTTCCGTACTTCCGTCCAAGATGCCGGCGCCTCGGGCGGCTGAAACCTGCGCTCTCCTATGGGCGGGGTGGCAAAAGGCACCCCCAGGTACTGTACAACGGGGCCCAGGATCTCATTGTTCAAGTCTTTCTTCACGCCACGCAATTTCCCATAGTTTGTGTTGACCACAGGATATTTCTCGTCTCCCTTTTGCCCTGACACGGGGCAAGCGGCCAGCAGCCACAGCATGAAGGGGGCTCGAAGATCCGGCGCCATGGGAAGAAAAAAAAATTGGTCTCCTGGAACCTCTTAAGACTTCCTGGGGCCAAAAGGAGCAGTTGAGACTTCCCAAGAAAGGTTTCAAAAATAAAGTATCAATGTTAAGAGGTGAAACAAAAAGATTTTATGCAAAAACATTCATTTTTAAATGATTGGAGGGTGGGGGGTGTTGGAGTATTACAAAAAAAGCAATAAAATTTAGAAGAAAAATGAAAAAAAAAAAAATTGGGTAACAAATGGGCAATAATCCTCTACAACGAGAGCGTGGTGTATTTTTGAGGCAAAGTTAAACATAGGGGGTACATTTTTGGAGAGTGGTGTTGGTACCAAGTCATAGGAGGCAGGAGAAGACTTAGGCCAAGACAAAAAGAGAGGACGTGAGGAACATCGGAGAAGAGGCGGCCACCAGACAGAGAGACAGATGAGGTTGTGCAGAAGACACCATTCTATTACGTTCCATCGCGGACCCGTACATAGGGTGCTGAGCTACGGCAGGGCCTCCACGAGACAGACATTGAAATCCTGAGAGGGAGACAAGACAAAAGAAAAGCGAGGGGTGAAAACAGAAACAGGAAATTAAGCAGGCAACGTCTATTTTAAGAAGACAATAAATATGAGTCTCTTTCAGCACCTCGCTACCTAGCTGCCCAATCCTCCTCCTCCTCCTCTCCAGTCCGCTTCCCCCGAATATAATGAGCGGGATCATTTATTTAATTAAACTGTTCCTTCTGTTTATAGTTTGAAATCCAACAATTATAGTAACAAACTTATAATTAGTGAATGTGCAAGAGATTGAGGGGGCTAGAGCGAGCGGGAACAAGAGGAAAGGGAGACCGTGTTGTAGGCAACGAAGGAGAAAAATTATGGTAGGTGGGTAGGGAGAGGAACGAAGGAACAAGGACTGAGAAGGGTTACCTGTCCATCCTTTAATGACAAATGGAAAAATTTTGGTAAAATATTTCAGGCTTACTGTAAAGCAACCAATGGTTCGAATTTTTGCATAAAGGCCTTCAGACCAGGACCATTGTTTCCTCTATAAAACATAACAAAATTCCAAGTGCTACTGTAAACCAACCAATGGTTCGAATTTTTGCATAAAGGCCTTCAGACCAGGACCATTGTTTCCTCTATAAAACATAGCAAAATTCCGAGAGCTACTGTAAAGCAACCAATGGTTCGAATTTTTGCATAAAGGCCTTCAGACCAGGACCATTGTTTCCTCTATAAAACATAACAAAATTCCGAGAGCTACTGTAAAGCAACCAATGGTTTGAATTTTTGCATAAAGGCCTTCAGACCAGGACCATTGTTTCCTCTATAAAACATAACAAAATTCCAAGAGCTACTGTAAAGCAACCAATGGTTCGAATTTTTGCATAAAGGCCTTCAGACTAGGACCATTGTTTCCTCTATAAAACATAACAAAATTCCGAGAGCTACTGTAAAGCAACCAATGATGGTTCGAATTTTTGCATAAAGGCCCTCAGACCAGGACCATTTTTTCCTCTATAAAACATAGCAAAATTCCGAGAGCTACTGTAAAGCAACCAATGGTTCGAATTTTTGCATAAAGGCCTTCAGACCAGGACCATTGTTTCCTCTATAAAACATAGCAAAATTCCGAGAGCTACTGTAAAGCAACCAATGGTTCGAATTTTTGCATAAAGGCCTTCAGACCAGGACCATTGTTTCCTCTATAAAACATAGCAAAATTCCGAGAGCTACTGTAAAGCAACCAATGGTTCGAATTTTTGCATAAAGGCCTTCAGACTAGGACCATTGTTTCCTCTATAAAACATAACAAAATTCCGAGAGCTACTGTAAACCAACCAATGGTTCCAATTTTTGCATAAAGGCCTTCAGACCAGGACCATTGTTTCCTCTATAAAACATAGCAAAATTCCGAGAGCTACTGTAAACCAACCAATGGTTCGAATTTTTGCATAAAGGCCTTCAGACCAGGACCATTGTTTCCTCTATAAAACATAACAAAATTCCGAGAGCTACTGTAAACCAACCAATGGTTCGAATTTTTGCATAAAGGCCTTCAGACTAGGACCATTGTTTCCTCTATAAAACATAGCAAAATTCCGAGAGCTACTGTAAAGCAACCAATGGTTCGAATTTTTGCATAAAGGCCTTCAGACTAGGACCATTGTTTCCTCTATAAAACATAACAAAATTCCAAGAGCTACTGTAAATATTCCTTTCCTAATTCTGCAGTTAATTCAGAAATCTAATGGAGCTCCAAGATTTTTGAAAATGTTTCTTTTTGACCATCTCTCCATCAAGCCAATTCTGACATTTCTCTCCTACGTGTAAAACGTCAGTCATTTTTTTGCTAGAAAATGACTTAGAACCCCTAAACATTATATATTGAGATGTATTTTTTTAGCAGAGGCCCTAGAGAATAAAATGATGGGTGTTGCCATTTTTTTATGTCACACAGCGGTTTTTTCAATTTTTTGGGGGAAAAAATACACTTGAAGGAATTTTAATTCACACAAACACAATATAATATCTAATTTTTTTGCTAAATATAAAAGGTGATGCTACGCAAATAAATAGATACCTAACATGTTACTTAGTTACATAGTTAGTCTGGCTAAAAAAAGACAAAAGTCCATCCAGATCAACCATTAAAAAAAAAGTTATAATCCTACACCCACAGTTGATCCAGAGGAAGGCAAAAAAACCCAGCAAAGCACGATCCAATTTGCTCCTGCAGGGGAAAAAATTCTTTCCTGATCCCCCGAGAGGCAATCGGATATTCCCTGGATCTACTTTCCCTATAAATGTTACATCCAGTTATATTCTGTGTATCCAAGAAAGAATCCAGGACTTTCCTACAGCAATCCACTGAGCTGGCCACAACCAACTCTGGAGGGAGTCTATTCCACATTCTCACAGCTCTTACTGTGAAGAAACCTTTCCTTGTTTACATTTCTTTTCTTCCAGATGTAAAGAGCGCCCCCTTGTCCTCTGTGATGACCTCAGGGGGGAATAACTCTACACCGAGTTCCCTATATGAACCCCTGATGTATTATACATGTATGCTTTAAAATTGCGCACATGGTGCCAAACTACAGTGCCTAGAAATCTCCATAGGTGACGTTTTAAAAGCTTTTACAGGTTACCAGTTTAGATTACCACAGGAGGTTTGGAGAGAACATGATTTCTCTCGCTCTAACGTTCGCGACGATACCTCACATGTGTGGTGTGATCGCCATTTACATATGTGTGCGGAACTAACATATGCATTTGCGTATGAGCACGGGGGAGGGGACGCTTTTCATTTTTTAAAAAAAGTTATTTATTTTATTTGAAACTTTTTTTTTTTACTTTGTATTTTTATAAATTTTTATGAATGTTATTGCTTTCACAAGGGATGAACAACTTCCCTTGTGAAAGCACAGGCAGTGACAGGTCCTCTTTATGGAGAGATCTGGGGTCTATTAGACCCCAGATGTCTCCTCTGGTCTCCGGTGCAGCCGATCAGACACAGATCGGTCTGATCGGCTGCTTACCAAGCCGAAACCGGAAGTGACAAAATCCTTGTTGCTTCCATTTTCCCTGGTCATGGAGAAGGGGGAATGACGTCAGTTCCTCTCTCTCTGTGGTTGCAGCAGTCCTGGGCTCTGCGATCAGATGGCAGAGCCTGGGCAAGGCGGTGGCGGGAGGGGGGCACACCCTTCCGCCAACCGCAGAAGTGATCGAAGCGGACAGAAAAAGCTTACTCTGATTTCCATGCACACTGTGAGCTTCTGACAGTGTGCATTAGAAGCTGTGGCAAGTCACACAGAGCCCACCTCATATCTAGGCTGGAAGATGTCCAGCCTCATCTAGAGCATGGGTCTCCATACTTTCAAAACCAAGGGCCAGTTTACCGTCCAACTGTAGGAGGGCCGGATTATGGCCGGAGTAGCAAATGTCCTGGCATCAGTGGGAGTAACCAATGCCCCATCTTTGGTGCCATTGGGAGGACTAGTGCCTCATCGTTGGTTTCAAAGGAAGCAATTATGACCAATTGGTGTCAGCAGATTGAAAAGTGTCCAAAGGGCCAGATAAAGGCAGGTAAAGGGCCACATCTGGCCCCAGTTTGGAGACCACTTATCTAGAGTTTTCCTACCCAGCCTGACTGCTCCTGGCCCCCTTCATTCATTGGACTTCCATTCTTTTGCTCATGGAGGCTCGGCATGTAGGTGTCACCTAGGGCAGCTTACCTGGGAACCCCCTCTCTCCTCCAGACTGACATCCACCACATCAAAGCATTTTGATATATGCACAACCTCCAATGCCAGCCCACCTTTTTACATCAGGGCTGAGGGCTCTTGAGGAGTACTGAGGAAGGGTGCTGTGATGTCTTCAAGAAGCTGACCCGTCTCACAAACCATGAACTGATGACCTGACCAGGGGCGGACTGACCATTTGGAAACTCGGGCACTGCCCAAGGGCCCGGGGTCAGTAGGGGGCCCCATGAGATGCCCCTGGTACCTTTTCCATAGGCTTTTTTGAGTTTGGGCAAGGACACAGGGGCCCCATGATCCCCTATTGCTCAGGGGCCCCATGAGTTGTCAGTCCGCCCCTGGACCTTACTCATCCCAGGCTAACTCACACCAGGCTGCTATTCAGCCTCTATTCAGCCTCTAACTAAAGAACCTAGCTGGCTCCCCCTAGCTAACTAGAGGGGTACTACACATAGGTACTGATCTAATCCTAGTAGGGGACTGATTAAATCCACATAACCACACGCCTTTTCAAGGTAAATGTGTCAGCAACAAAAAGGAAGATGTGGTAATCTTGTACAAATCCGCATCTGCGGTAGATTTAGGCTGCGTGGGTGCCGGCAATGGGCTGTTTCCATCAATAAACCCCAGACTACATGCTACAACTGAACTGCTCCTCAAGGGTTTGATATACAGGACAGTAGAATGTAACAGAGGCCATCAAGTCTCCAAAGATCGGGTGCTCCGTTGGAGTGAGGGTTTTGTATATAATTCATAGATCAGGGAGAAGGTTTTACAGATTTGGGAAATTAAGATAAAAGATTATGAAAGACCCAAGAGAACAACATTTACATTTCGTGCAGCTGAGGACATAATGGATGGGCTTGACCTCAACCCGTGAATGGCTTTCAGGTATGTTTAAGTATCTCGTTTCCTGATCCCACCGTGTGAAGTCATGGCGGAAGACTGGATATAATCCATTGGATAAAGGAAGAAGACACAGAGGTTTTATGCCCGCATCCCACCAATATACAGTATATAACACAAAACATTTGTATCAAAGAGACTGTGGGAGGGCATACAGGGTAGTGAGCAAAGCCAACAAATACCAACAAAACCCATAAAATGCCTATCTTATTGTACAAAACTTAAAAAAGGACATAGTAGTGATCATATCCATGTAACATACCCAGGTATAATCCACATCTGCACTACAGAGAACATTCCTGATTTTACAAAGAAGGTCCATATGTAGCACTACCCCCTAAGGAGTCGCTGAGTTTTGGGTTCCCCTACAGCACTGCACAGCCAGGCAACACACATTTTCTTCCACACCTGCACACTGGAGACAGTAAGCAGTCCTTGAGTTTGGTTTTGTGATTTTATTAAGGGGTTTTGAACTTGGATGGGGTGTATGAGATGCCCAAGGAAATGTCCGTGGACAAAAAGAAAAGTCTCTCCCTTAACCCCTCGCGTACAGGGCACTTCTACCCCCTTCCCGCCTACCGGGCACTTCTACCCCCTTCCTGCCTACCGGCCGCTTCTACCCCCTTCCTGCCTACAGGGCGCTTCTACCCCCTTCCTGCCCACCGGGTGCTTCTACCCCCTTCCCGCCTACAGGGCACTTCTACCCCCTTCCCCCCTACCGGGCGCTTCTACCCCCTTCCCCCCTACCGGGCGCTTCTACCCCCTTCCCGCCTACCGGGCGCTTCTACCATCTTCCCGCCTACCGGGCGCTTCTACCCCCTTCCTGCCTACAGGGCGCTTCTACCCCCTTCCCGCCTACAGGGCGCTTCTACCCCCTTCCCCCCTACCGGGCGCTTCTACCCCCTTCCCGCCTACAGGGCGCTTCTACCCCCTTCCCGCCTACCGGGCACTTCTACCCCCTTCCCGCCTACAGGGCGCTTCTACCCCCTTCCCGCCTACCGGGCGCTTCTACCCCCTTCCCGCCTACAGGGCGCTTCTACCCCCTTCCCGCCTACCGGGCGCTTCTACCCCCTTCCCGCCTACAGGGCGCTTCTACCCCCTTCCCGCCTACCGGACGCTTCTACCCCCTTCCCTCCTACAGGGCGCTTCTACCCCCTTCCTGCCTACAGGGCGCTTCTACCCCCTTCCCGCCTACCGGGCGCTTCTACCCCCTTCCCGCCTACAGGGCGCTTCTACCCCCTTCCCGCCTACAGGGCGCTTCTACCCCCTTCCCGACTACAGGGCGCTTCTACCCCCTTCCCGCCTACAGGACGCTTCTACCCCCTTCCCGCCTACAGGACGCTTCTACCCCCTTCCTGCCTATTGGGCACTTCTACCCCCTTCCTGCCTACAGGGCACTTCTACCCCCTTCCTGCCTACTGGACACTTCTACCCCCTTCCTGCCTACAGGGCACTTCTACCCCCTTCCTGCCTACCGGGCACTTCTACCCCCTTCCCGCCCACTGGAAACTTCTACCCCCTTCCTGCCTACAGGGCGCTTCTACCCCCTTCCTGCCCACCGGGTGCTTCTACCCCCTTCCCGCCTACAGGGCGCTTCTACCCCCTTCCCCCCTACCGGGCGCTTCTACCCCCTTCCCGCCTACAGGGCGCTTCTACCCCCTTCCCGCCTACCGGGCGCTTCTACCATTTTCCCGCCTACCGGGCGCTTCTACCCCCTTCCCGCCTACCGGGCACTTCTACCCCCTTCCCGCCCACTGGACACTTCTACCCCCTTCCTGCCTACAGGGCGCTTCTACCCCCTTCCTGCCCACCGGGTGCTTCTACCCCCTTCCCGCCTACAGGGCGCTTCTACCCCCTTCCCCCCTACCGGGCGCTTCTACCCCCTTCCCGCCTACAGGGCGCTTCTACCCCCTTCCCGCCTACCGGGCGCTTCTACCATTTTCCCGCCTACCGGGCGCTTCTACCCCCTTCCCGCCTACCGGGCGCTTCAACCCCCTTCCCGCCTACAGGGCGCTTCTACCCCCTTCCCGCCTACAGGGCGCTTCTACCCCCTTCCCGCCTACCGGACGCTTCTACCCCCTTCCCTCCTACAGGGCGCTTCTACCCCCTTCCTGCCTACAGGGCGCTTCTACCCCCTTCCCGCCTACCGGGCGCTTCTACCCCCTTCCCGCCTACAGGGCGCTTCTACCCCCTTCCCGCCTACCGGGCGCTTCTACCATTTTCCCGCCTACCGGGCGCTTCTACCCCCTTCCCGCCTACCGGGCACTTCTACCCCCTTCCCGCCCACTGGACACTTCTACCCCCTTCCTGCCTACAGGGCGCTTCTACCCCCTTCCTGCCCACCGGGTGCTTCTACCCCCTTCCCGCCTACAGGGCGCTTCTACCCCCTTCCCCCCTACCGGGCGCTTCTACCCCCTTCCCGCCTACAGGGCGCTTCTACCCCCTTCCCGCCTACCGGGCGCTTCTACCATTTTCCCGCCTACCGGGCGCTTCTACCCCCTTCCCGCCTACCGGGCGCTTCAACCCCCTTCCCGCCTACAGGGCGCTTCTACCCCCTTCCCGCCTACAGGGCGCTTCTACCCCCTTCCCGCCTACCGGACGCTTCTACCCCCTTCCCTCCTACAGGGCGCTTCTACCCCCTTCCTGCCTACAGGGCGCTTCTACCCCCTTCCCGCCTACCGGGCGCTTCTACCCCCTTCCCGCCTACAGGGCGCTTCTACCCCCTTCCCGCCTACCGGGCGCTTCTACCATTTTCCCGCCTACCGGGCGCTTCTACCCCCTTCCCGCCTACCGGGCGCTTCAACCCCCTTCCCGCCTACAGGGCGCTTCTACCCCCTTCCCGCCTACAGGGCGCTTCTACCCCCTTCCCGCCTACCGGACGCTTCTACCCCCTTCCCTCCTACAGGGCGCTTCTACCCCCTTCCCGCCTACCGGACGCTTCTACCCCCTTCCCGCCTACAGGGCGCTTCTACCCCCTTCCCGCCTACCGGACGCTTCTACCCCCTTCCCTCCTACCGGGCGCTTCTACCCCCTTCCCGCCTACCGGGCGCTTCTACCCCCTTCCCGCCTACCGGGCGCTTCTACCCCCTTCCCGCCTACCGGGCGCTTCTACCCCCTTCCCGCCTACAGGGCGCTTCTACCCCCTTCCCGCCTACCGGACACTTCTACCCCCTTCCCGCCTACCGGACACTTCTACCCCCTTCCCGCCTACCGGACACTTCTACCCCCTTCCTGCCTACAGGGCGCTTCTACCCCCTTCCTACCTACAGGGCGCTTCTACCCCCTTCCTGTCTACCGGACACTTCTACCCCCTTCCCGCCTACAGGGCACTTCTACCCCCTTCCCGCCTACAGGACACTTCTACCCCCTTCCCGCCTACAGGGCACTTCTACCCCCTTCCCGCCTACCGGACACTTCTACCCCCTTCCTGCCTACAGGGCGCTTCTACCCCCTTCCTACCTACAGGGCGCTTCTACCCCCTTCCTGCCTACCGGACACTTCTACCCCCTTCCCGCCTACAGGGCACTTCTACCCCCTTCCCGCCTACAGGACACTTCTACCCCCTTCCCGCCTACAGGGCACTTCTACCCCCTTCCTGCCTACAGGACACTTCTACCCCCTTCCTGCCTACAGGACACTTCTACCCCCTTCCCGCCTACAGAACACTTCTACCCCCTTCCTGACTACAGAGCACTTCTACCCCCTTCCTGCCTACAGGGCACTTCTACCCCCTTCCTGCCTACAGGACGCTTCTACCCCCTTCCCGCCTACAGGGCGCTTCTACCCCCTTCCTGCCTACCGGGCACTTCTACCCCCTTCCTGCCTACCGGGCACTTCTACCCCCTTCCTGCCTACAGGACACTTCTACCCCCTTCCTGCCTACAGGGCACTTCTACCCCCTTCCTGCCTACAAGACACTTCTACCCCCTTCCTGCCTACAGGACACTTCTACCCCTTCCTGCCCAGACCAATTTTCAGCTTTCAGCGTTGTCACACTTTGAATGACAATTGTGCGGTCATGCAACACTGTACTCATATGAAATTTTTATCATGTTTTTGTGACAGATAGAGCTTTCTTTTGGTGGTATTTAATCCCCTCGTGGTTTTTTATTTTTTCTTAAACAAACCAAAAACCACTGAAAATTTTGAAAAAAAAAATTTTTTTCTTAGTTTTCGTTATAAATTTTGTAAATAAGTGATTTTTCTCCTTCACCGATGTGTGCTAATGAGGCTGCAGTGATGGGCACTGATAAGATGCACTGATGGACACTGATAGGTGGCACTGATGGGCACTGATGAGGAGGCACTGGTAGGTGGCACTGATGGGCATTGACAGGCATCACTGATGGGCACTGAAAGGCAGCTCTGATATATGGCACTGATAGGCGGCACTGATAGGTGGCACTGACTGGCACTGTTAGGTGGCACTGACTGGCACTGTTAGGTGGCAATCACTAACACTGATAGGCGGCACTGACTGGCACTGATAGGCGGCACTGATGCGCACTGATAGGCAGCACTGACTGGCACTGATAGGCGGCACTGATTGCCAGCACTGATAGGTGGCACTGATTGGCATTGATAGGTGGCACTGACTGGCACTGATGGGTGACACTGAAGGGCAGCTCAGATGGGAACTGATATGTGGCACTGATGTGTTCTGGTAGGCACTGATATGTGGCATTGATGTGGCACTGATGGGCACTGGCACGTGGCACTGTTCGGAACTGATGGACACTGACAGGTGGCACAACTGGGGCCACACTGATCATCAGTGTACATGTTCCCTCCGCGGAATGCCAATTATTGGCTCTCCTCTCCTCTGTCAGCGTGACAGCTCGAGAGGAGAGAAATGCCGATAACCGGCAATTCCCTGTTTACATGTGATCAGCTGTGATTGGACACAGATGATCACATGACTGAGTCAACATCTTTGGCTCTTTCTGTTGATCGGTGATCCGCTGTGTCCGAGGGACACAGAGCACCGCCGATCGCCACGCTGCGTGCTCCCTGAGCCGCGCATGCGCAGTGAGAATGGAAGGACGTCAAAAGATGGCCTATCAGAACGAGAGAACCACCTTGCGCCCGTCATTGGACTATATGGCGGGCGGGAGGTGGTTAAAGAGCTCTCCAGCTTTTGGGTGTACCACCTCAGACCCCAGAGGAGTCCTCCTCTTCACCCAGCTGCCTGAGGAAATCCTGGGACAAGGGGACCCAGAAACTGCCACCTTTAGCTTAGCAGTCCCAGATGGGGGCTAGTCAGGTTTCCCACCAGATTGCCCTCTCCCCTTATGTGGTCCAGGGGGTGTAAGGTTACTCACACTGTCTTTCCTGATAGCAAAATGGGTAGGTGGCTGCCTTCAGGCTTTTCGCTGGGCTGGTTCCTTCCTTGCTATTTAGGCTGTCCTTCCTAGAAGACAGCGGTATAGTGGAGACTTTCTTGTCCAGCACCAGCCTGCAGGTAACCCCCATCTCTGGGCCCCCTCCCAGGCTCCACACTCCAGCCTTCACTCCATCTTCCACCTGACATTTGCAGATCAGGCTCTCTCATACTTAAGGGCTATCCTGGCCCCGTGCCAAGCCTCCTGCTTGGGGAATGGTCAAGAACCCTTAAACATGCAGATCAGCCCCTCCTCACCTCCACCCACTGCCTTCTAAAAACTTCTCAAGCTTCTATACCAGGGGGAGGTATCATGGAACTGACCTGCCGAGCCCTCAGTCCTGACCCAGAGTAACCTGTCTGACTCATCCCAGGCTGCTATTCAGTCTCTGCCTAAAAACCTGACTAGCACCCCCTAGCTAAACCTGAATGTGAAAGGGGGGCAGTGCTGTGGGGGGAGATGTAAAGGGGGGTAGTGCTGTGGGGAGATGTGAAAGGGGCAGTTGTGGGGAGGAGATGTTATGTAAAGAGGGGGCAATGCTGTGGGAGGGGGGTTAAAAGGGGAGCACTGATGTGGGGGAGGGGTGTGTGTAAAGGGGGCAGTGCTGTAGAGGGAGATCTGAAGTGGGCAATGCTGTGGGAGGTGGTTGATGTGAAGGGGGCAGTGGACACTAATGTGAAGGGGAAATTGATGTGAAGTGGGTGACTGATGTGCGGAGGACTGAGGACACTGATGTCAGAATGGGATTGTAATATAACATTTGTGAAATCTAGGAAATGAATAAATAAATGACAACAGAACTGGGTGCTAAATGAAATGAAGAAGAGAAATACATGTTAGAATATGGATGAGCAGGAACATGTGAGGAAATATGGATGAGAGAAGATGTCAGCACATGGAGAATATTACTGAGAGGAGATGGGATGAGGAGCTAATACACAAGAAGGAAGATATACAGTAAGATGGGAAGGGAAGAGAAGGGAAGGGAAGAGAAGGGAAGAGAAGAGAAGCAAAGAGAAGAGAAGGGAAGGGAAGGGAAGGGAAGAGAAGAGAAGCAAAGAGAAGAGAAGGGAAGGGAAGGTAAAGGAAGAGAAGGGAAGGGAAGAGAAGGGAAGGGAAGGGAAGAGAAGGGAAGGGAAGAGAAGAGAAGAGAAGGGAAGGGAAGAGAAGAGAAGGGAAGGGAAGAGAAGAGAAGAGAAGAGAAGGGAAGGGAAGAGAAGAGAAGAGAAGAGAAGAGAAGAGAAGAGAAGAGAAGAGAAGAGAAGGGAAGGGAAGAGAAGAGAAGGGAAGGGAAGAGAAGGGAAGCGAAGAGAAGAGAAGGTAAGGGAAGAGAAGATAAGGGAAGCGAAGAGAAGATAAGGGAAGCTAAGAGAAGAGAAGGGAAGCGAAGAGAAGGGAAGCGAAGAGAAGAGAAGGTAAGGGAAGAGAAAAGAAGGTAAGGGAAGAGAAAAGAAGGTAAGGGAAGAGAAGAGAAGGTAAGGGAAGAGAAGAGAAGGTAAGGGAAGAGAAGAGAAGGTAAGGGAAGAGAGGGGAAGGGAAGCGAAGAGAAGAGAAGTGATAAAAGATCCAGGGAAGAGAAAAGAGACAGAAAAAAAGATGAGAGAAAGGAGAGGCGATATAAGATGTAGAATAAAATAGATTAGACAAGATATGGGACAAAGGGAGGGTTAGTGCAATGAGTGAGGAGATGTAGAATAGAAAGAAGATTAGTGAGACGAGAGAGGAGATGTAGGATGGAGAGATGGTAAGTGAGACTGGAGAGGAGATGTTAGATGTAGAGAAGGTTAGTGGGATGAGAGAAGAGATAAAGGATGAAGAGAAGGTTGGTGGGATGAGAGAGGAGATTAATGAGATGAGAGAAGGTGCAGAATGGAGAGAAGATTAATGAAACAAGAGAGATGTTGGATGTGGAATAGAAAGAAGGATAGTGAGAAGAGAGAGGAGATATGGGACGGAGAGGTTAGTGAGATTAGAGAGGAAATGTGGGATGTAGAATAGGTTAGTGAGATAAGAGAGGAGATGTTAGATGGAGAGAAGGTTAGTAAAAGGAGAGAGGAGATTACTGAGATAAGAAAAGAGGTGCAGAATGGAGATAAGATTAAAGAGGCAAGAGCGGAGATGTTGGATGGACAGGAGGTTAGTGAAACAAGAAAGATGTGGGATGGAGAGAAGGTTAGTGACATGAGAGAGGAGATGTGTGATGGAGAGAAGGATAGTGACATAAGAGATAGAAATAGGGACAGTGAGCTCAGAGAGGAAGTATGGAATGGAGAATAGGTTAGTGAGAAGAGAGAGGAGATATGGGACTGAGAGGTTACTGAGAAGAGAGAGGAGATATGGGACTGAGAGGTTACTGAGAAGAGAGAGGAGATATGGGACTGAGAGGTTACTGAGAAGAGAGAGGAGATATGGGACTGAGAGGTTACTGAGAAGAGAGAGGAGATATGGGACTGAGAGGTTAGTGAGATGAGAAAAGAGATGTGGGAAAGAGACGTTAGCGAGATGAGAGGAGATGCAGGATGGAGTAGAGATTAGTGAGATGTGACAGGAGATGTAGGATAGAAAGAAGGTTAGTGAGATGAGAATAGATATGGGCTGGAGAGGTTAGTGAGATGAGAGAAGAAATGTGGGAAGGAGAGAAAGTTAGTGAGATGAGAGAAGATGCAGGATGGAGAGATTAGAAGAGAGAGGAGATGTTGCATGGACAGATGGTTAGAGATACAAGAAAAGAGATGTGGGATGGAGAGAAGGTTGGTGAGACAAAGAAGAGATATGGGATGGAGAGGTTAGTGAGAAGAGAGAGTTGATGTGGGATGGAGAGAATGTAAGCAAGAAAAGAGGACAAATATGAGTGAGAGGACCTGCGGGATGAAGAGAAAGTAAATATGAAAGGAGATATAGGATGGAGAGAAGATGATATATGCAGTGCATCCCTCTATATTGGGGAAATGAAGCAACTTCTTAACAAACAAATTGCCAACATAGGAGGGCAAATTTTACAGGTCAAGAATCAGCAGTCTTCCTACACCTTAAGGAAAATGGCCATACTTTTGAGGACAGTGAGGTGGGGCCTTCAACACCATATTGTTTGGGGTTAAGCATCTTTTAATTCAAAATAAGTATTTTGACACAAGGACAAGACATAACTGTTGAAAATGGTAATCAAAAACATGTCATGGACGATACCCCCCCCAAAAGAAAAGAGCGACATACTGTACCATTTCCATAAAAAAACAGATGCAACAACATGTGTTGAGTAGAATAGGTTGCCAACTACACTGTGTACATGACAATACCACAGTCAGTAGTAAGCAATTAGTGGCAGTAAAGCATCCCATGGAAAGGATTGGGGAAAGGAAAGGAACGAGGGAAAAGAGGAAAACAAAAAAAGTGAAAAAAAGAGAGGGGGTGAGAAGGGGAGAAAGAAAGGGGATAACTAAACAATCTGAGAAACACTTGAAAAATCACTAGAAGTAAAAAGGAATAAGGCTAATCACTGGGAGATTAAGGCTTGAAAAGGCTGTAGGCCCTCCAATGCATCCAGGTGGTGTGGACTCCTTCAGGATCGGGGCTGTCTTCTGCAACCAGCGTCTCCATGGCCATTATCTCATTAAGTATCTGGGCCTTTTCCTGTCCTCCACATTTAACATCAGAAATGCCCGTAGCAAAAAAGAGAGAAGAAATAGCGCAGGGCATGCATGACTAGGTCCAGAGTGGGGAAGGAGGAACAGAAAGGGTTAAGGTCAGCTCCAAGGGGTTTGTTTTGATAGTGGGGGTATCTGGTTGGTAGAAGGTTGAGGGTAGGTGGGGTTTGCTGCACCTTAGGGTGGGGGATTTCAGTGCGGGGGCGTCAGTTGGAGCTGGATGTCAGGAGTGAGAGCTTCCCTCCCGCCCTCACTGTTTTTGGTGAGCATTGGGTCCCTCCAGGAAAAGGGGGGATTATGTTGGTTCATGGGCGGTTGTTGGTCTTTGGAGGTGGTTCTTATCTTGGAAGGTAAGAACAATGGTGTGGGACCCATCGGTGGTATGGATGCCCGGGGACATTCCCAGTTAACCAAGGTTTAACTGGAAGGTGGTGGTGCTGCACTGCGGACGGTATGGTTGTCTCCAAGCTGGTTGGTTGCGGCTGGAGGCCTAGTGTATATGGTTGTCCGCAGGTGCATTTCGGATCGTTTGGGGTGCCTTCGAAGACCAACAACAATTCTTTGGGTTTCTGTTATAAGGAATGGTTGGTGTATTGTAACTTGAGTTGTTAATAAAAGGCCATGTTGGCCATTTACTCCAAAATTGGTGTCATGTCTTTTGTAAGTATAATTGGTTAAGAGAAAGGGGGGGGTTGGTACGGAACGGTAATGGTGGTAATGGGGAGTGGACAAGCCTATCTCTGGTGCAATAGTCATGTATCCTGGCATTTTGACAACAAATCACACCTTTAGCCATCCGAACTGAATGATTAACATGAAGTCTTTCTGACTCCAAGGATGGATTGATGTAACTAGTACATGGCGGTTCCACAACTTTCACATCTCTCATTCTGTTCTTGGACAGTAACGTCTGCCTTCCCAAGGTGACTCGGTTAGAGGGATGTAGTACCTGTGTGGATATAAATGCCGAGATATGTTCCTGATGCTGTGTGGATATAAATGCCGAGATATGTTCCTGATGTTCGTTAGACCTGGCCAATTGGCTTGGAGAGGCTACTAAACATTTTTATCATTATAGAACAAGTCCAGTTAAATGTGACTAACAACTTCTAGATCTACCATGACCTGGATAAAGGAGAACCTTCACAGATTTCTGCTTATGACAAGTTGTAACCCTTCCTCATGCTACAAAAATGTATTTTTGTTTGCACCCGGAGAGGGGAATCTCCCCAGTAGGGACACAGACGGCAACAAAAGAGGATCTGCCCCTTCCCAAAACAAAATAAAAAATTTGGTCTGTAGTTGGGTTTTACTACCGGCTAGTTCATGACATACCGGATGGGGAGAAGGTAGATGATAAAAACAAGCAGACAATGGGAAGTGACTAGTGGATGGTATTGAACAATGTGTTAGTGACCTATGGTCAAGGAATGAAATGGCTTTGTGGTTTATAAACAGGGAGGGGAATATGGAAAAAAATTGTGAAGATGAGATGTGTGTGGGGTCTCCAAGGATCACAGAGACAGGTTTTATGGGAGATAATATAATTTGTTGTAGAGAAAATGAGATGCAGGCTGAGATACTTGTGACAGACAATTATAAAAGGTAATGGGTTCTAAAATGGCAATAATTGGCGATAATTGTGGTGAGGGCAGGGTCAGAAGGAAACAAAATTATCTAAATTATTTAAAAGGAATATTGAGCCCTAAGTGTTTATGAAAGGTTCTAGAAAGAAAAGTCAAATCCTGAATATAATCTGCCTTGGAAAGCCAACAAAAGATTCTAGGAAGAGACAAAGAGAAAACATGCAGGAGCTCTAACAATGCAACCAACTTCTATGACCTGAAAAGAGAAAGGACCGATACAATGGAACAAATATTACAATGGCTGGATTGTCCCATGCAGTTTTTTTTTTTGTTTGAGGTAGACAATTGTCTTTCATCCTTTCCACTATAACAATCCCAAAAATTTCCACAAAATAATTTTTTTTCCACTTCTAAACTCAGTAGAGTTTCCAGAAAAGTTATACCGTCTTTTAAGATCACCAAATTAAATTGTATCAAAAGCGAAAATGTTAGTTTTGAGTGGTAAGAGATTGTAAATCGTGTTGGGTTTTTGTTTCTGTCTGTGCTCCCATTAGAAAGAGAAACGCTCTCTCAATTTGTCCTAATGGCCTTTGTCACTGGGACTGAAAGTGAGGGAAAAAAAGCAAAAAAGTTTGAGTTGCTGTAGCAACCTCCTATTGAGGTCGCTAGTTAGGTTAGGTAAATTTAGTAGCGATGTGGAGACCAAGTTTAGGTTGCCGATCAAAGCCGGAGATTGAGCTCCTATGATCCTCAGTTGAGGGTTGCAGGCAAGAAGCGCACCCGAGGCAGTAGATGCATAAAGTCCTGAAGGCTCCTCTCTCCCAACCAGCCACTATAGTTGTAATGGAACCGGACCCCGACTGCACTAGGGTATTTCCGTTAGACTCCCGCTTCCCAGTCCGAACACAGATCCACGGACACCACCCTTGAAGGAAACCAGGAAATAGACTGCTTTATTTTAACACAGACACAAGATATAAACATTCAAGAGAACAACCCACCTCCCTGCATATGGACACAGGGCGGGGCAAACCACATCTAGCAACCAGAGAAACATTAGCAGACACCCCCCACCAAACCAATACACAAACACATACATCCCATAATAGTTTGCTCCCAAGCAAGACACACAATAGAACAATGGGATGCACCACATGGCAGTAAACAATGAACACCCCCACCCCACCTATACATGTCTACACAATATCAGGACATTCCACCCTGTACCCGTAACAGGCACAGGGTGACTGACAGGAGGGATATGGGGAGCTGAGACAGGGGTCTCCCCACCTCTCCAAAGTGAGCTGTGCTCCATGGGCCCCCCACTCAAAGTCACTCTCGTCACAATAGTATAGGCATCAAAGTGTCTTCAGCCTTTGAGTCTCCACCAAAGGCCATTTTGCCCCATCCTCTGGGGCTTAATCATACAGTAGGTGGGCCAAAATGCATCAGGCGCTTGGCCTTTGGCGGAGACTCATAGGCTAAAGCCGCTTTGGTGCCTATACTATGGTGGCTGGTTGAGAGAGTGGCACCTTCTTGATTTCAGGTAAATTTAGATGTTTAGCACTACAGTAATCAGTTGAGCAGCTTGTGATTATTTTGGTCTTTTCTGTGCCTCACTGGTTGCAGGTGTGCTTCCCCTTGTCTTCTAGAGGGTTCTGGAAAGCAGTGGGCTGGGAGAGTCATATCAGCAGCCTGAATATTTATGCGGTTCCAGCTGGGGGAGGGTGCCCAGTAGGTGGTTGGGAGGGCATAAATACTCTGAGGCCTGGAGCAGAGGGGTTCTTGTTCAGGAGGAGAAGATCCCAGCCTGAAGGGCTACTTCTCTTCTGGGCAGTCCACTCGTGCTGCTGTTTGCTCATCAAGGTCCCAGCTGGGCTAGCTGGGGGGCCTATTCTACTGAATTTTTGCTGGAACTGAGAAGATAGGCTAAGCCTATGTGCCTGACTGCTAGTGCATCTACTGGGGAAAGAACCTTGGGACAAAATCAGTGGGCCCTTTAGGGGGTAAGTGCCACATTGCCATCAGAACAGGAAAGGAGGGGAAATCTTACAATGAGGACACTTGTTTCCGTGGCAATTGTTTCCCTTTATTTGCTGAGATTTTCCATTTGTTGAGATTTTTCTCCTACTTCTTGTTGTGTATACAGAACAGGAAGTAAAGGGAAATCTCCACAATGGAGCAGAGATGGGAAAAAAACCTAATCAAGCGACACCATCTAGGATGAGGACTGGCCAAGCATTTTGAATTTTTTGAGTCACTTGTGGGTTGTGTTTCAATGTGTCATTGGTAGGTGTACACACACTATATGTTTTTGGTTGGTGAGATTTTCTCCTTCTTCCAGGTGTTTCTACGGAACAGGAAGTAAAGAGAAATCTCTGCAATGGGGCACAGGTGGGAAAAAAGAAAGCCTAATTATGTGATACCGTCCAGTGAAAAGACAAGACCAATCTTCTGGGTCACAGGTGGGTTGCGTTTCAGTCATTGGTAGGTGTACATACAGTTTATGTATTTGTTTGGTGAGATTTTCTAATACTTCCTGCTGTGTCTACGGAACAGGAAGTAAAGGGAAATCTCCACATTGGGGCACATATGGGAAAAACTAATTGTGGGACACCATTTAGGGATCTAGGGAAAGGACTGGACCAAGCATTTTAACTCTTTTGGGTCACAGGTGGGTTGCGTTTCAGTCACTGGTAAGGTGTACATACAGTTTATATATTTGTTTGTGAGATTTTCTAATACTTCCTGTTGTGTCTATGGAACAGGAAGTAAAGGGAAACCTCCACCTTGGGGCACATATATGAAAAACCAATTGTGGGACACAATTTAGAGGTCGAGGGATAGGACTGGACCAGGGGTGGACTGACAACTCATGGGGCCCCCAGGCAATAGGGGATCCTGGGGCCCCTGTGTCCTTGCCCAAACTCAAAAAAACCTATGAAAAAGGTACCAGGGGCATCTAATGGGGCCCCCTCCTGACCCCAGGCCCTCGGGCAGTGCCCGAGTTTCCAAATGGTCAGTCTGCCCCTGGACTGGACCAAGCATTTTAACTCTTTTGGGTCACAGGTGGGTTGTGTTTCAGTCATTGGTGGGTATATATGTGTGTGTGTTTGGTTGGTGTACATTATCTGTCACTTTGAGATAGAGGTGTATCCAATAAGTCGGTGGTTTTACACTTTTCGCTGCACAAGTTATGTTGTCTTTTCAACTAAGATCTCAGTAAAAAGTTCCTTTATCTAGGTGTGGTGGCCACTTTTTGCTACTTGGGTAGGAGTTTAACCATTCCTTAGTGCATCCAATGTCATGATGGGCATACACTCCAAGGGGTCTTTAGGATCTGGGTTTATAGGGATGGACCATGACCCTGGACCTGTGCCCTGCTATAGGTAAGATGAGCACCCAAGTAGGATCCAGTGCTCAAAATAATACAGGCCACCCCCTCATGGGGTCCAGGTATAGTTCTCAAGGTTTTATGGAAGTTTCACTAGTCCGGATGCACGGCTTCTATTGTGGTATTAGAAGACAGTGAAGGAGTTGATCGAAGAATCCAGAGAAAAAATAATCAACAAATTACGCTAAGAGTGATTTCTCCATGAGAGTGGTGTCCTTCAAAGCTTTGCCATTGTCCAACCACTTGAAGATACCAACCTATAACCCAGGGCTTCTGAATATCAAGCATGTGTTTTGTACAATTAAGAGGCTTCAGTCATACTTTAACATCAACACTACCCTTCAGTAATGCACAAACAGCCCTGAGTGACACCTTTCCCCCCCGGCCATTGCTGCCACAACAAGGCTCTTTATCCATTATGTCCCTGCCAGTAACACATTTCCTGTCCAAGGCTGACAATTCTCACTCACAGTATTTTATCTATGGAGGGCAGAATTGTCAACCCGAGGCAGGAACCGTGTTTAGGACTACAGTACACGACCCGCTCTCTTCATCTCCATACCATGGGGGGGGGGGTCTGTAGCCCAGAGGGGGTGGGGTGGGGGGGGGGTGTACACCGGTCAGATCGGTTAACACTGCAAAATGCTTGAGCAGTTGTGTGGTCACTGGATTTCGGGCAAGGTCAACTGTTTTTTTTTTTAATAACAAAATACTTTCAGTGGTATATTTTAAAGGCCAAAGGGGAGAAAACAAGAGAAGATCATTGTTGGGGTTCACAGACTCTTTTGTAGCACCCTCCTAGGTAGGTTGATAGGACGGTAGGTACATTTGGTCCTCTTGGCTCCTCTGTCATCATTGGGGAAGCTATTGATTTATTTTAGCTGTTCTATCCATTGCATTCTGGAAGCTGCCAGAACATAGAGGACTGGGAGAGTCAAATGGGCAGCATGAATATTTATTGTGCTTCAGCCAATCCCTGGGGAGGTGCTGGGGGTTATTTTTGCTTCCACTGACATCAGTGCTGGAGGTTTTTATTGCATCCATTGACACCTGTGCTGGGGGTTATTATTGTACGCACTGACAACAATGATGGGAATTATTGTGTGCAGTGACACCAGTGCTGGGGCTTGTTATGGCATCCACTGACACCAATACTGGAGGCAGGGGCAGACTGACAACTCATGGGGCTCCTGGGCAATAGGGGATCATGGGGCCCCTGTGTACTTGCCCAAACTCAAAAAAGCCTATGAAAAAGGTACCAGGGGCATCTCATGGGGGCCCCTACTGACCTCGGGCCCTTGGGCAGTGCCCGAGTTTCCAAATGGTCAGTCCGCTCCTGACTGGAGGTTACTATTGCGTGCACTGACACCTGTGCTGGGGGTTATTAATGTGTCCATTGACACCTGTGCTGGCTGTTATTATTGTGTCCACTGACACCAATGCTGGGAGATATTAATGCGTCCACTGACACCTGTACTGGAGGTTTTTATGACATCCACTGACACCAATGCTGGGGGTTATTATTGCATGCACTGACGCCTGTGTTGGAGGTTACTACTGCATGCACTGACACCTATGCTGGGGGTTATTTTTGTGTCCACTGACACCAATGCTGGGGTTATTTTTGTGCCCACTGACACGGGCTTTTATTGTGTCCACTGACACCAATGCTGGGGGTTATTTTTGTGCCCACTGACACCAATGCTGGGGTTATTTTTGTGCCCACTGACACCAATGCTGGGGTTATTTTTGTGCCCACTGACACCAATGCTGGGGTTATTTTTGTGCCCACTGACACGGGCTTTTATTGTGTCCACTGACACCAATGCTGGGGGTTATTTTTGCATCCCGGGGGTGGGGCACAGTTTAGCATCTTTGCCCTGAGCACTGGTTGACATCGCCCCGCCACTGCCTCTGGGATTGGTAGCTTCTGCAATGTCTGGGGAAGAACAAGGTCAAATCAGCAGCTCCTACGGGGGTAGCGCTACACTTTGAATTCTAATTCCTAGAATTGTATGAAGGCAATGCATTGCCCAATATACTACTAGGACTACAAGTTCTGTAACATGCCTTGAATGTAGCAATATTTTTGACATTTGTCCCAGTCAAATGCAATTCATAGTTTCCAAAAATGATTCTCCAACCACACTGCAGAGTTATCAGGCCGGTACACACTCACTGGATTTCTGGCAGGATCAAAATGTTTTTTTTTAATACCAAAACCCTTTCAATGGTATATTTTAGGGACTGAAAGGGGGCGTATACTGTAAGAGAGGTCATTTTTAGGATTCACATATACTTTGAATTCTATTTCCTAGAATTTCATGAATGTCTAATCTACAAGCTCTGTAATCTTGGTTGAATGCCGCAATATTTTTGACATTTGTCCCGGTCAGATGCAGTTCATGGTTTCCGAAAATACTTTTTCTTGCAAAAAAACAAAAGGTCACGATGGAAAATTTCCATCATTCCTTTTCGGGAACTTGATGTGGAAGCTAACAATGGACTAAGTATGCAGTGGAGGAGACACAAAGTTGGATGTCGTTGCATGGCCCACTTAGGTCCACTTAGTTATCAAGGGCCCCCTATACCAAAATATTGCATTGCAATAAAATAAAAAAACAAACACTCATAGGTAAAAAAAAGGGTAGTAAATCACTAACCCCCAGTTATTGCTCACAGGACCTAAGCGAGGGTTACGTCCCTGCTAATTAGCCCAAATCTTGCAAGAAGAAGCTCTTGCTTGGTGTCATCTTGTAATATTTGGGATAGTCAGCATTCCCCAGTACCATGTTGGTTGGATGGTGACCCCCATGCAGCTTCCCCAAGCCACTTCTTCAGTTCTCATGCCAAGCGGCTTGGAGAAGCTACAAAATGTCTTCAACAATCCAGAACAAGTTACTAATTATGACTAGCTATACCCCTGGTGCCCAGCCTGCAGCCCTTTGGTGTATGGTATTTATAATGGGAACATAGATTAGGGTAATAGCATTTATCTCTACTAGCCTCATGTAAGATGCTCCCAGCTTCGTATTGTCTTCTGCAGCATATCCCCAGCCAGTAATGTAGCATGCCCACACTCTCTGACCCTCATTTCCTCTATTAGTTCGTCAGTTTCTGACAGTCCTCTCGAGCATTACATACAGTCAGGTCCATAAATATTGGGACATGGACACAATTCTAACATTTTTGGCTCTATACACCACCACAATGGATTTGAAATGAAACGAACAAGATGTGCTTTAACTGCAGACTGTCAGCTTTAATTTGAGGGTATTTACATCCAAATCAGGTGACCGGTGTAGGAATTACAACAGTTTGCATATGTGCCTCCCACTTGTTAAGGGACCAAAAGTAATGGGACAATTGGCTTCTCAGCTGTTCCATGACCAGGTGTGTGTTATTCCCTCATTATCCCAATTACAATGAGCAGATAAAAGGTCCAGAGTTCATTTCAAGTGTGCTATTTGCATTTGGAATCTGTTGCTGTCAACTCTCAAGATGAGATCCAAAGAACTGTCACTATCAGTGAAGCCATCATTAGGCTGAAAAAACAAAACAAACCCATCAGAGAGATAGCAAAAACATTAGGCGTGGCCAAAACAACTGTTTGGAACATTCTTAAAAAGAAGGAACACATCGATGAGCTCAGCAACACCAAAAGACCCGGAAGACCACGGAAAACAACTGTGGTGGATGAGCGAAGAATTATTTCCCTGGTGAAGAAAACACCCTTCATAACAGTTGGCCAGATCAAGAACACTCTCCAGGAGGTAGGTGTATGTGTGTCAAAGTCACCAATCAAGAGAAGACTTCACCAGAGTGAATACAGAGGGTTCACCACAAGATGGAAACCATTGGTGAGCCTCAAAAACAGGAAGGCCAGATTAGAGTTTGCCAAACGACATGTAAAAAAGCCTTCACAGTTCTGGAACAACATCCTATGGACAGATGAGACCGACATCAACTTGTACCAGAGTGATGGGAAGAGAAGAGTATGGAGAAGGAACTGCTCATGGTCCTCAGCATACCACCTCATCAGTGATCATGGTGGTGGTAGTGTCATGGCGTGGGCATGTATGGCTGCCAATGGAACTGGTTCTCTTGTATTTATTGATGATGTGACTGCTGACAGAAGCAGCCGGATGAATTGTGAAGTGTTTCGGGAATATTATCGGCTCATATTCAGCCAAATGCTTCACAACTCATTGGACGCTTCACAGTGCAGATGGACAATGACCCAAAGCAGACTGCAAAAGCAACCAAAGAAGTGGAATGTTCTGCAATGGCCAATCACCTGACCTGAATCCGATTGAGCATTTCACTTGCTGAAGACAAAACTGAAGGGAAAATGCCCCAAGAACAAGCAGGAACTGAAGACAGTTGCAGTAGAGGCCTGGCAGAGCATCACCAGGGATGACACCCAGCGTCTGCTGATGTCTCTGCGTTCCAGACTTCAGGCTGTCATTGACTGCAAAGGATTTGCAACCAAGTATTAAAAAGTGAAAGCTTGATTTATGATTATTATTCTGTCCCATTACTTTTGGTCCCTTAACAAGTGGGAGGTACATATGCAAACTGTTGTAATTGCTACACCGTTCACCTGATTTGGATGTAAATACCCTCAAATTAAAGCTGACAGTCTGCAGTTAAAGCACATCTTGTTTGTTTCATTTCAAATCCATTGTGGTGGTGTATAGAGCCAAAAATGTTAGAATTGTTTTGATGTCCCAATATTTATGGACCTGACTGTATATTGAACATTTTGTGCAGCCCTTTGGTGATGTCAGGGGCTACATTTGAGGCCCCCTCCCCCTTTAGCTCATAAGTTGACAACCACTGAGCTATACCATGACTTGGATCAACGAGAACCTGTCAAACCCTAACTACTCCTAATGACTTGGTGTTGTCACCCACCCACATTAAATACCCCACAATGCTGTTCGTGCTGGATGTGTAAGGTTGTGATGTGTTGGAAGCCACCAACAAGCAAAATTACTGCACAAGTGGTTGGGAGAGCAGGGAACTTGAGAAGTTATACCGCAGTAGGAAAACTTTGCAGAGGACTGATTTTTCCTTTTCATTTGGTTCCCAACAGTCACCTAGGAGGAGCCTATGTCTGACTGGACACAGAAATCTTCCGCGATTTGGTCAGCCATCTTGGACCACGAAAGGCTATACCTCAGTTGGAGAACCTTGAAGAGGACAGATCTGTCCTCTGCACTGGGCTCCCAGCTGCCACCTAAAAGGAACCTGAGATTTGTCCAGCCATTTTGGAATCCGAGAGGCTATACCTCAGTAGCAGAACCTTGAAGAGTACTGATATGTCCTCTGCACTGGGCTCCCAGCAGCAACCTAGGGGGAGCCTATGTCTGACTAGACACAGAACTCTCATTAGGTTTGGCCAGCCATCTTGAACCATAAGGGGATATACTTCAGTAGGAGAACCTTTCAGAGAACTGATTTGTCCTCTTCACTGGGCTCCCAGCAGCCACCTAGGGGGGCCCTGTGTCTGACTGGATACACAGCTCTCCTGACATTTGGCCAGTTATCTTGGACCCTGAGCTGCCATCTAGGAGGAACCTATGTCTGACTGGACACAGTGCTCTCCTGAGATTTGTCCAGCCATTTTGGACTTCGAGAGGCTCCTCAGTAGGAGAACCTTGAAGAAGACTGATATGTGCTCTGCACTTGGCTTTCAGCAGTCACCTAGGGAAAGCCTATGTTTGACTAGACACAGAACTCTCCTGGCATTTGTCCAGCCAACTTGGACCCTGAGAGGCTATACCTCAGTAGGAGAACCTTGCAGAGGACTGATTTGTCCTCTGCATTGGGCTCCTAGCAGTCACCTAGGGGCAGCCTATGTCTGTCTGGACAGAGAGATCTCCTAAGATTTGTCTGGCCATCTTGGACCCTGAGAGGCTATACCTCAGTAGGAGAACCTTGCAGAGGACTGATTTGTCCTCTGCACTGGGCTCCTAGCAGTCACCTAGGGGCAGCCTATGTCTGTCTGGACAGAGAGATCTCCTAAGATTTGTCTGGCCATCTTGGACCCTGAGAGGCTATACCTCAGTAGGAGAACCTTGCAGAGGACTGATCTGTCCTCTGAACTGGGCTCCCAGCAGCAACCTAGGGGCAGCCTATGTCTGACTAGACACCGAACTCTCATGAGGTATGGCCAGCCATCTTGAACCCTAAGAGGCTATACCTCAGTAGGAGAACCTTTCAGAGGACTGATTTGTCCTCTTCACTGATTCCCAGCAGCCTCCTAGGGGGGCCCGGTGTCTGACTGGATACACAGCTCTCCTGAGATTTGGCCAGTTATCTTGGACCACGCAAAGCTGTATATAGTTCCTGCTGGGTAATTTTGGGGGCTCCACTATCTGGGAAGTGTAAGCTACAAGCAAACACTTGTTGGCTAGGGAATGTATACGTTTAGCATTAGAGACAGGCTCCAGAGGAGGAGAAGTTCAGGGATGCATCTGGATGGTCATGGAGACCACCTGTCTGTTGGAGTAGGACGTTTATTGCTGTCCAGCTGTCTGCATTGGAAATGGTCCTTTTGCATACCGTTCTGCAAGCATAGCACTCCCCTGGGAAGCAATATTAAAAGAGCCATACAGACACCTGGTTAAAGAAGTACTCCTCTACTTGCATTACTGGACTGCAGTGTGGCGGACGTGTCCCTACTGTTCATAGCCTGACTTTGGGAGAGCTATGTTGGTACTGCCGACTATTCATTACATACTATTCCTTGTCTCGCCTGGTCCATTTAAATTGCTGCCACACAGTTGCCCCGTTCACAGGTGAAAGGAAGGAAGGATAGAAGCTTTAGCTCTGGAGTCGAGCATCGGCACACAATGTACATTTTACTCCAAATCTACATTTGTGTTCTGAGTCAGTAATGAAGAACGTACCGGGGACTCAGAGGACTAGTACGGCAGCAAGGTGTCTAGTTAGAGAAGGTCAGCAATGGTGTCTTCCATATGCCTGTCATGAAAGGCTTCCTTTAAGGCGGATGGTTACTCAACTGAAACTTATTTCTGGTCCTAGCAAGTAAAAATAAGAGATTGCCACAAAAAACCTTCTAATCTTGGTTATCTATTTGATGGAATATCATTGCCTGTGCCCAGAGGAATTCTATAAAAATAACAGAGCGGTTCCTTCTAGTACAGAATGGAGCTGTATATCTTGGGTTATTTCATAGATATAGGACAACATGAATGACCATCTTGGAGAAGGGCAGTCAGAGCTGACCCTCGATCTTTTAGAAGTGCCAATCCTTCCACCAAGCTCTGCCCTTGTGTGTGTTAGGTCTTCAATCTGTTGGTAACTGGCTGTTGCAGTAAATGAGTAAGAGATGGCATCAGGGGCGGACTGACAACTCATGGGGCCCCAGGGCAATAGAGGATCATGGGGCCCCTGTGTTCCTGCCCAAACTCAAAAAAGCCTATGAAAAAGGTACCAGAGGCATCTCATGGGGCCCCCTACTGAGCCCGGGCCCTCGGGCAGTGCCCGAGTTTCCAAATGGTCAGTCCGCCCCAGGCTGGCATTAACATGACTGTATAGACCAGCAATGGGCAAACTACGGCCCGCGGGCCGTTCACGGCCCGGCGGACCTTTTAATCCGGCCCGCGGAGCGTGGCAAACATCGGCTGTCAGAATGTGTGTAGGCGGGGCAGCGTGAGGAACGTGAGGGGAGGGGAGCTAGACTCCTCTCACAGTCCGCCCTGAAGACCGGAATGGCGCGGGAACACGGCGAGAGGAACGCGCAGAGCAAAGGTAAGTGAATTGACACAGGGGGGACTTGGGGACTTAATATGGGGGATGAATTAATATGGGGAATGAATTACTATGGGGGATGAATTACTATGGGGGATGAATTACTATATGGGGGATGAATTACTATGGGGGATGAATTACTATAGGGGGGATGAATTACTATGGGGGATAAATTACTATGGGGGATGAATTACTATGGGGGATGAATTACTATATGGGGGATGAATTACTATATGGGGGATGAATTACTATATGGGGGATGAATTACTATATGGGGGATGAATTACTATGGGGGATGAATTACTATATGGGGGATGAATTACTATGGGGGATGAATTACTATATGGGGGATTAATTACTATGCTTACTATGGGGGAATATTACTATACTTACTATGGATGACACATACACATCATTCATCTACTCTTGGTCCGGCCCCCGGGTCCAATATATGAACCCATTGCGGCCCTCAAGTCAAAAAGTTTGCCCACCCCTGGTATAGACGGAACCCTTCAAAACTCCTGGTTCTCGTTCCTGAACATTCATCGAGAAGGTGCCGCCATACTTTTACCTTGGTCCCCATGTAGGCACCTGGCACTACTTTTTCTGTGCTCCTCCCTCAGCTTCACTATAGTGAGCCGAAAATTGCAATGACGCCGATGCAACACACCATGCACACATCAGCGCATTATGGTGTCATTCGTTTTCTCGAGCACCCCAAGGCAACACAACTAAGGCACAACACAATGCACTACCATACGTTAGGGTGCGCTATGTAGGAAACAATACATACTGTATGTCTGATTTTCCATATGTTTGATTGCACTGGCAGCCTATTCAAATTAATGGAGTGCCCTAATGTAACGCATGTTAATGTGTGAAATAATTTGTGTTCACACAGAGAAACAGATGTCCCTTTACTAACCTCTGTAGCTGCAGATACTGTGGAGCAATTCATCATTTTATATTGAATTCCAGGTCTGGATTTTTTGCACGGTTGTGTTGGTCTGGCTTGAGGAAACACACCTTTACATTTTACATCCCTGTGAAGGCAAATAATCACTGTAGTAGCCACCACTGTCTTCTGGGCAGTGTCGGGACAAGGTCATCCTGCGCCCAGGGCAAAGAAGCCAAACTGCCCCCCCTCCCCCCTCATTATGTGCAAGCCTAGGGAATGCTACCCCCAGCAGTCATCCACTTGCCAAAATACCTTGTATCAGAATGGACTCAATGGTGCCTCCATCCATACAGTAAACCGTTGCGCCCAGGGCAGCTGTCCCTCCTGCCCCCCCTTGTCCTGAACCTGCTTTCGGGTCCCTTGGCAAGCGGCTGCCATGCAGCATAGGAACCACAGGGCCACCTGTCATTCAGAGAACTCCTTTCATTCTCCTCAATTAATACAAAGCGTTTTCTGATTAGACGAGTCGGAGATCATGCTGTCACTGTACCACTCCACCTCTTCCCCTCATCCAATCAGAGAAAGAATTGCATTACGCAATTGAGAAAAAAACAAGACATTCTTTAAATGAAGCCTGTGACAAGTGACTGACCCCATATGGTTACCATGCCACAGAGCAAGCTGCTGAGCATGGGACACGGAAAACAGTGATGATCAACATAGTAGTGGCGACTACTACAGTGGTTCTCCGCTTCCAAAGAAATCGGCCAGGTATGGAATATGTGTACTTACGTTGGTTCAAGCTGGACCAATGTAACTAAGCAGAAAAAAAACATACCCAGAATTCAGTATGAAATGATGAATTGCTCCAAAGTATCTGTAGCTACAGAGGTCAGTAAGAAAGACACTCAGATTGAGTTGTTGGATTTTTAGCAAATCCATTTTGCTAACAGCAGTGTCTTGGCAGTCTTACAGCTTTTAATACAAACACTTGTTCTTTCTCTACATTGTAAGGCGGAAAAGACTATCAAGCCGGGGATGAATTTCTCTACATTGGCTGCAGCTAATAAGGTCATTGAGGGTTTGTTTTAAATCTTTTATGTTGCTTGTTGAGAATATGTAAATACTTGAATAGACTGTCTAGAGCGGCCTTTCTCAATCTTTTTATCCCACACCCCCCTAACATTGGAGGTCAGTGGGAAGAATTCT
Organism: Staurois parvus; assembly: GCF_062004578.1. Taxonomy (NCBI): domain Eukaryota; kingdom Metazoa; phylum Chordata; class Amphibia; order Anura; family Ranidae; genus Staurois; species Staurois parvus. Next base: position 188,993 of record NW_028318732.1, on the reverse strand, counting down.
CCTTTACATTGGTGGTCAATGCGAAGAATGTCCCTTACATTGGGGGTCAGTGGGAAGAATGTCCCTTACATTGGGGGTCAGTGGGAAGAATGTCCCTTACATTGGGGGTCAGTGGGAAGAATGTCCCTTACATTGGTGATCAGTGGGAAGAATGCTCCTTACATTGAGGGTCAGTGGGAAGAATGCTCCTTACATTGGGGGTCAGTGGGAAGAATGTCCCTTACATTGGTGGTCAGTGGGCAGAATGTCCCTTACATTGGTGATCAGTGGGAAGAATGTCCCCTACATTGGTGATCAGTGGGAAGAATGTCCCTAACATTGGTGGTCAGTGGGAAGAATTCTCCTTTACATTGAGGGTCAGTGAGAAGAATGTCCCTTACATTGGTGATTAGTGGGAAGAATGTCCCTAACATTGGTGGTCAGTGGGAAGAATGTCCCTTACATTGGTGATCAGTGGGAAAAATGTCCCTTACATTGGTGATCAGTGGGAAGAATGTCCCTTACATTGGTGATCAGTGGGAAGAATGTCCCTTACATTGGGGGTCAGTGGGAAGAATGTCCCTTACATTGGGGGATCAGTGGGAAGAATGTCCCTTACATTGGGGGTCAGTGGGAAGAATTCTCCTTTACATTGGTGGTCAGTGGGAAGAATGTCCCCTACATTGGTGGTCAGTGGGAAGAATGTCCCCTACATTGGGGGTCAGTGGGAAGAATGTCCCTTACATTGGGGGTCAGTGGGAAGAATGCTCCTTACATTGGGGGTCAGTGGGAAGAATGTCCCTTACATTGGTGGTCAGTGGGAAGAATGTCCCTTACATTGGGAGTCAGTGGGAAGAATGCTCCTTACATTGGTGGTCAGTGGGAAGAATGTCCCTTACATTGGGAGTCAGTGGGAAGAATGCTCCTTACATTGGTGATCAGTGGGAAGAATGTCCCTTACATTGGTGATCAGTGGGAAGAATGCTCCTTACATTGGTGATCAGTGGGAAGAATGCCCCTTACATTGGTGATCAGTGGGAAGAATGTCCCTTACATTGGGGGTCAGTGGGAAGAACGCTCCTTAGATTGCTGGTCAGTGGGAAAAATGTCCCTTACATTGGTGATCAGTGGGAAGAATGTCCCTTACATTGGGGGTCAGTGGGAAGAACGCTCCTTAGATTGCTGGTCAGTGGGAAGAATGTCCCTTACATTGGTGGTCAGTGGGAAGAATGTCCCTTACATTGGGGGTCAGTGGGAAGAATGTCCCTTACATTGGGGGATCAGTGGGAAGAATGTCTCTTACATTGGAGGTCAGTGGGAAGAATGCCCCTTACATTGGTGGTCAGTGGGAAGAATGTCCCTTACATTGGTGGTCAGTGGGAAGAATGTCCCTTACATTGGTGGTCAGTGGGAAGAATGTCCCTTACATTGGGGATCAGTGGGAAGAATGTCCCTTACATTGGTGATCAGTGGGAAGAATGTCCCTTACATTGGAGGTCAGTGGGAAGAATGTCCCTTACATTGGGGGGTCAGTGGGAAGAATGTCCCTTACATTGGGGGATCAGTGGGAAGAATGTCTCTTACATTGGTGGCCAGTGGGAAGAATGTCCATTACATTGGGGGATCAGTGGGAAGAATGCCCCTTACATTGCAGGTCAGTGAGAAGAATGTCCCTTACAGAATGCCACCATTACAAAAAAAACATCATCTGGCTCTTTCGAGGGGCATTGGCCCAAGAATTATGCAGGTACCACCAAATGGGAAACCAATCAGTCACAACTCAAGGAACCCCTAGCCCCTCTAGAGGAACCCTAGGGCTCACAGAATCCTGGTGGAGATCGGCAGGTCTATAGTCTGGCCACGGGTTGACCTTAAAGGGATCTTGTCAGAAAAGGAATATTTCAACTGCCTGGCCTGTATTTGGAGGTTCAGGCTGTGACATCTTCACTACTTAGTAAGGCAATGCCCCTCTACAAGCATATAGACAGTGAAGGTTCAGGACACAGATGTCCAGGTCCATGTTCTGGTTCAACGACTGACCAAGCAGTGAAGAAAGAATAAGTAGGACAGCGCCGGAGTATTCACCTTCAAAAGCAACTCAGCAACAGCAGTGCCCCCTATTTTTTATCCTGCCAGATTTTGTATTTGCTGGCCAAAAGTTGAATTCCTCTTCATTCCCTCCTTCCTGGTTACCTGCCGGTGGTTGTCCATGCGGAACCCTCGCTGATCAGTCATTCTAACAGCACCGCCAAACAGCTCTCAGCTTAGTAAGAGAAATCCCCTCTTAGACAGAATTGCAAATCCTGTAACCGCTTGCCTGTACTTCAGCCCTAAAGATAAAGTACTTCTGCAAACATTTTGTTTATATTTGTTTATATTTTGTTTGATATTCACAGCTATAACATATGACATATTACATATGGACATTTCATATTTACCATCTGCAATTACAGAATGGAGCTCCAGGTCCCTTTCACAGCTCAAGCAGGTTAACTTTACTGCGTTTGCCTGTGTTGTACGTTTACAGCACTGGAGCTCAATTTACACACACAGCTGAACAAGTCCGAGGGCACAGCCGCTGTCTCCCTGCCTTGCGCATAATGTTGGAAAGAAGCAGAGCCAATCAGGAAGATAAGCAGCCAGTGTCTGCCGCAAGCACTGATCCTCCCTGTCTTAACTCTTTATGTGTAAAATAAAATGAAACAAAGAAAATGATACCAGTAAAAACATATTATATAAATAAAAATCAGTGTAAAAACGTATATACTTCGAAAAAAATGACACCAAACATATCAGTATAACTGCACAAGAGCACTGCAAATGAAGTATATTGCTCCTCAGGGGCGGTATCATAAAACGTATATCCTACATTAAGCCACACCCATGTTTTGGACCGCATATTTTGGTAACGGAGAAGCCTACCTAGGAATTCCAGAGTATTATTGCTCCACAGCACAATATATTTGTTTCACTTAAATGTGGTTTTTATAAATGAGCAGCTCTCTCCACAGGGGCGCCGCGTTTTACTTCTGCGCCAGGTAAACGGGAAAATAAAAATGCAGATATTGAGCACGCCAGGAATAATATTTAGGAACAAGCACAGCGGAGAGGTAATAATACAATGCTACCAGGAACAAAAAAACAAACAGGTTATGCTGAGGGCAGCCAAAAGCAACCAAATGGGTCCTTCACTTAAAATAACGCCAAGCTTTATTAAATCAGCAAACATGCCGTCGCCTCCATCACTAAATGGAAAGACAACGGGTTTATGGGCAGTGGGTGGGGAGAAATGATTCCTATACGCTCAATGGTTCTGGATGTGAAGGTGAATAAAGAGTCCTATATTTGGAGCCCATTATACAACTGTCCAATCAGAGCCTCTGGTTTATAGACCGGATACATCCTAAATATAGAGCCATTTATCCAACTGTACACCCAGAGCCTCTGGTTTATAGACCGGATACGTCCTAAATATAGAACCATTTATCCAACTGTACACCCAGAGCCTCTGGTTTATAGACCGGATACGTCCTAACTATAGAGCCATTTATCCAACTGTACACCCAGAGCCTCTGGTTTATAGACCGGATACGTCCTAACTATAGAGCCATTTATCCAACTGTACACCCAGAGCCTCTGGTTTATAGACCGGATACGTCCTAAATATAGAGCCATTTATCCAACTGTACACCCAGAGCCTCTGGTTTATAGACCGGATACGTCCTAAATATAGAGCCATTTATCCAACTGTACACCCAGAGCCTCTGGTTTATAGACCGGATACGTCCTAAATATAGAGCCATTTATCCAACCGTCCATCCAGAGCCTCTGGTTTATAGACCGGATACTTCCTAAATATAGAGCCATTTATCCAACTGTCCATCCAGAGCCTCTGGTTTATAGACCGGATACGTCCTAAATATAGAACCATTTATCCAACTGTACATCCAGAGCCTCTGGTTTATAGACCGGATACGTCCTAAATATAGAGCCATTTATCCAACTGTCCATCCAGAGCCTCTGGTTTATAGACCGGATACATCCTAAATATAGAGCCATTTATCCAACTGTCCAATCAGAGCCTCTGGTTTATAGACCAGATACATCCTAAATATAGAGCCATTTATCCAACCGTCCAATCAGAGCCTCTGGTGTATAGACCGGAGATATCCTAAATATAGAGCCATTTATCCAACTGTCCAATCAGAGCCTCTGGTGTATAGACCGGATACATCCTAAATATAGAGCCATTTATCCAACTGTCCAATCAGAGCCTCTGGTTTATAGACCGGATACATCCTAAATATAGAGCCATTTATCCAACTGTCCATCCAGAGCCTCTGGTTTATAGACTGGATACATCCTAAATATAGAGCCATTTATCCAACTGTCCAATCAGAGCCTCTGGTTTATAGACCAGATACATCCTAAATATAGAGCCATTTATCCAACCGTCCAATCAGAGCCTCTGGTGTATAGACCGGAGATATCCTAAATATAGAGCCATTTATCCAACTGTCCAATCAGAGCCTCTGGTTTATAGACCAGATACATCCTAAATATAGAGCCATTTATCCAACCGTCCAATCAGAGCCTCTGGTGTATAGACCGGAGATATCCTAAATATAGAGCCATTTATCCAACTGTCCAATCAGAGCCTCTGGTGTATAGACCGGATACATCCTAAATATAGAGCCATTTATCCAACTGTCCAATCAGAGCCTCTGGTTTATAGACCGGATACGTCCTAAATATAGAGCCATTTATCCAACTGTCCAATCAGAGCCTCTGGTTTATAGACCGGATACGTCCTAAAAATAGAGCCATTTATCCAACTCTCCATCCAGAGCCTCTGGTTTATAGACCGGATACGTCCTAAATATAGAGCCATTTATCCAACTGTCCATCCAGAGCCTCTGGTTTATAGACCGGATACATCCTAAATATAGAGCCATTTATCCAACTGTCCATCCAGAGCCTCTGGTTTATAGACCGGATACGTCCTAAATATAGAGCCATTTATCCAACCGTCTATCCAGAGCCTCTGGTTTATAGACCGGATATATCCTAAATATAGAGCCATTTATCCAACCGTCCATCCAGAGCCTCTGGTTTATAGACCGGATATATCCTAAATATAGAGCCATTTATCCAACTGTCCATCCAGAGCCTCTAGTGTATAGACCGGATACATCCTAAATATAGAGCCATTTATCCAACTGTCCAATCAGAGCCTCTGGTTTATAGACCGGATACATCCTAAATATAGAGCCATTTATCCAACTAACCATCAAGAGCCTCTGGTTTATAGACTGGATACATCCTAAATATAGAGCCATTTATCCAACCGTCCATTCAGAGCCTCTGGTTTATAGACAAATACAGCCAGCATATAGCGCCATTGTACAGAATGACATAGGTACCTAAAGGGAATGACAATTATTCTGCATCTGTAGCTGCTCTATAGCATAACCTATATATAGAGCCATTCATTGAACTGTACATCTAGTGCTGCAGGTTTATATGCAGTCATTTGTAACATGGCAGACACTAATCTCACACAGGTCAGAGCAGTGAGCAGATGCCTTCAAAAATTGGATCAGTCTTAAAGGAATTAAAATGACCTTTCCACTATAAAACCAACTTCTCTGTGGCATCAATGTGGGAGGAATGTTCAGAGGCAAAGCAGCATTTTACTTTTTCTCACTCTCGGAATCCTAACTCATTCCACTTGTCGGAAGCAATAGACCCAGATGTACTCCGAGGAGCTCAAGAAGAGAATGTGTTGTTCCATCGCTCTGTACCCATGCTTAGACTGAAGGAAGAGATGGACACGAGAACTCTTAACACAAGCTCTTCAGAACTCCATATCCCTACTCCAAATAGCACCAACATCCTGTCCACATGGCTGTTGGTTGAGCTGGATGGATTTATGTCTTTTTTCAACCAGATTAACTATGTAACTATGTAGCATGCACCTTTGAAACACCATCCCAAGGTTAGCGAAACTAAAGGAAGATCCTTCTACAAAACTTCCAAAGCACCAACACACTAGCTAGACCAACCATTTCTTAGCATTCCTTTAGAAGTTACAAGGGGTTTCTTGAGCTGTGGCTGATCGGACTCCCTTCTTATGGTTCCTGCAAAGTTCCAGGGCCAACACCAGTTGGTACAGCCAGCTTCATGAGACATGGGTTCCACAAGACCTGAAATTTATATAGGAGTTCCTCCTCGATACAGAAGTTTGAGAAACTACAACATTGTACAGTGAAACAAAGGACAGAAATCATATACAAATATATAAACATATACAATACACCGGTTCTGCCTTGAGGTTACCTTGTTGGGGTATAAGTGTGTCCTGTCATGAGACACGATATAAAATCAATACCCATCCGAAGAGCAGGTGGCACTTGCAATATGATATAATCAAAATAAATTAACAAGCTCTCACATTTTAGATCCACAAGACCTTGCTCATTGGAAGGTCAGTTGGGGAGGTCAGGCCAAATGGCATGTGTTTGCATTGTTATGAAGGCTGTCTTTGTCGGTCCCTCTTGGCCAATGAGATCTGCTAATGGTTGCCTCCCAGGTTAAAAAATAGAGTATTTTCAGGGACCATTAAGCACTCTTCAGTCCAGGGCAATGAATATGCATCCTGAACCACAGAGCCTCTGGAAGTCAGTTCAGAAACACAGAGTGGTATCATTTTTCTGGGCACTACTCAGGTGCTCTCTTCTATAACACAGCTACATGGCATATGGCAAATTATCGCTTGGCAAGGAAATGTGGCAGAAGTGTTCTCTGATGGGTAAAGTTTCCTCCCTTGATAATTGTGTGTTCAGTGCTGGCAGTTCATTCGAATGTCTTCCTTGTGTCAGAGTAAAGATCTGAGCATAGGAGTGTAACAAAATGTTTCACGGCCCCCTCTTTCTCCTTAGAACAGTTTGGGATATTGCTGCTGGATTGTTGCTCAATCACCTGTTTGAGACTCTTTTGGTAGTACAGATAGATCTGAGCATGGATTAGCTCTGCCATTCTCAACCAGGGTTCCTCCAGAGGTAGCTAGGGGTTCCTAGAGCTGTGGCTAACTGACCTCCAGTCTGATGGTGCCTGCATAGTTCTAGGTCCAATGTCAATTGGCTGAGCCAACAGCATGATTGCAAGGGTATTATTCTACCCACCCCTGTAAAAAGGGCATTCTTCCTACTTCTCCCCATTCGATGTAAGGGGTATTTTCCCAATGACCCCTGATGGACTTATCTTACCAGGGCTTCCCGGAGACCTTAAAATTATTTCAAGGGTTCCTCTGGGGTAAAAAGATTGAGAAAGGTTGGATTAACTGAACCCCCTGAATCAGGAACGATTCTGTCAAGGGGAAGCTCACCCAGATCTGTTGGGTTGGGGCTTCTCAACTTATCAGTCATACTAGAGTAGCTGTTCTCAACCTTTTTAGCACTGAGAAACACCTGAAATAACTCTCGGGTCTCAGGGAACCCCTGCTAATGATTACTATAGCTACACCTATAGACAGAGTACATTGGCATGAGCCAATAAAGAATGTTGCATACTTAAACTATATGACACCCAGAGCAAACTTAACCTAACCCTAGCCCATATTAATGACACAGGTTCTGTGGCTGATGAAGGTGGTAATTAAACTCACTTAGTGCCTTATCTGCATTAAATTAGCCTCAGAACCTGTGTCATTAATATGTGTTCAGTTTTAAAAGGATGAGGTGGCAACCCTAGATGAAGGCCCCATTTAAGGGAGGCCTGGAACTGCCAGCCCACCAAGAAAAGGTCCTCTCACTTCCAATTGGAATCCATATACTGTAGGGTTTACAGGATCATTAGAACCCACTGAAGGAAAATAGGGCCCCCAAGTGTCCAAGATGCTGCCAGTGGTAAAAATGGGGTATGCTCTAGTACAGCCACCTCCACCAGGATTCCAAAGTTGCCTGGTGTTCCTTGAAAAATAAACACATTTTTACTCTCTGATAAGTAGAAACTGATAACTAAAAGTGAGAGTAAAAATGTGTTTATTTCTCAAGGAACACCTTTAAAACTGAACATATATTAATGACATGGGTTCTGCGGCTAATTTAATGCAGATAAGGCACTAAGTGAGTTCAATTACCACCTTAATCAGCCACAGAACCTGTGTCATTAATATGTGTTCGGGTTTAAAGGGATGAGGTGGCAACCTTACCTTCAGCACCCTAGGTCTCCCATGGTGGATATCAGCTTCCATTATAGACCAGCTGAGGTCAATGATTCATGTTCACAGACAAGCGGAGTACAAATGCACTGCAAACATTTTGCAGACATAATCCAGAGCATGTAAAAGCAAAGGCAGATAGACCCAAATCCAGGGCATGAGCAGGCGGTATACCCTCTGAACAGTCACAAGCTGAAAGCCAAGCAATTGTCTTCCTTGATTAGGACAGGCGTGACTTGCAGAGTAACGACCACCAATGAAGGCTGAAGGCTAATCATTACATTTAAGAAATCTGCAGACTATTCTGTAGCAGAGCCTCTCACTACAGCACCTACACATACTTTTTCTTGTTCTGAGTAGACAGTTGGGTATTAAAACCAATTTAATCCTCTGTTTTTATCTTTAGAACTATTGTGAAAGTGGTTAGGTGGGCTGTGATTATAGCATATTTAATGCTCCAAAAGTTCCAGATGGAACATCTACCTTCCAACTTAAGGTGATGGCTGTGGATTGCATCTTTGGGAAAGTGAACTCAGGGCCGGCACTCGGTCTTCCTCTCATAATTATTTAAACTTGTAGGTTCACCTGGTCCTTCAACCAGCCTTCACAATAACTACAATGGCTTTCTTCTTCTTCCAAGCCACAAGAAAATCTTGAAGGGTTTGGTAAAATTGGTAATCCTGATCAATAAACTTCCTATGTAAGACCAGAGTGAAGTGGTCCCTCCCTGGATCCTTCAAGCACCTCAAGGTTTTTGACAAAGTCTGACTTGCCTGAGAGTCCATGCCATGGAGAGACCATGTCCATGGAGGATGGTCCTTCCTGTATTTCCTTCCAACGTGTACACGAATACCTCTGCCTATATCTTCCAAGGAACTCTAAATATAGAACCATTCATCCAACTGTATACCCAGAGCCTCTGGTTTATAGACCGGATACGTCCTAAATATAGTGCCATTTATCCAACTGTACACCAAGAGCCTCTGGTTTATAGACCGGATACATCCTAAATATAGAGCCATTTATCCAACTGTACACCCAGAGCCTCTGGTTTATAGACCGGATACATCCTAAATATAGAGCCATTTATCCAACTGTACAATCAGAGCCTCTGGTTTATAGACCGGATACGTCCTAAATATAGAGCCATTTATCCAACTGTCCATCCAGAGCCTCTGGTTTATAGACCGGATACATCCTAAATATAGAGCCATTTATCCAACTGTCCATCCAGAGCCTCTGGTTTATAGACCGGATACATCCTAAATATAGAACCATTTATCCAACTGTCCATCCAGAGCCTCTGGTTTATAGACGGGATACATCCTAAATATAGAGCCATTTATCCAACTGTACACCCAGAGCCTCTGGTTTATAGACCGGATACATCCTAAATATAGAACCATTTACCCAACTGTCCATCCAGAGCCTCTGGTTTATAGACCGGATACATCCTAAATATAGAGCCATTTATCCAACTGTCCATCCAGAGCCTCTGGTTTATAGACCGGATACATCCTAAATATAGAGCCATTTATCCAACTGTCCATCCAGACCTCTGGTTTATAGACCGGATACATCCTAAATATAGAGCCATTTATCCAACTGTCCATCCAGAGCCTCTGGTTTATAGACTGGATACATCCTAAATATAGAGCCATTTATCCAACTGTCCATCCAGACCTCTGGTTTATAGACCGGATACATCCTAAATATAGAGCCATTTATCCAACTGTCCATCCAGAGCCTCTGGTTTATAAACCGGATCCATCCTAAATATAGAGCCATTTATCCAACTGTCCATTCAGAGCCTCTGGTTTATAGACCGGATACATCCTAAATATAGAGCCATTTATCCAACCGTACATCCAGAGCTTCTGGTTATTAGTAGAGATACATCCTAAATATGGAGCCATTGCACAGGATGGCAGATGCATAGGAAGAACAAAAGTGACTAAAAATAATACAAATATAGCACTACCCTCTTGAGTTTTTGGGTCCCCCTAAGCTCTGAACAGCCAGGCAGCATGCATTTTCCACACTCACATCCAAAGTCAGTAAACAGTCCATGGACCTGTTTTTTGTTTGTTTTTTTGGGGGTCAACAACTAGGATAGGGTCAAAGGGTTATGGGATGCCCAGGTTGATTGAAGAAACAAAATAATGGGGATGTTTCCTGCTCTGGCACACTTAGCAAGAGAACGACAAACACGTGACTGGGTCCCAGCCGGAACCATTACAGTCCTTAGTAAAGTAATTCCCTTCTAGGAGCTTGATGTCTCCTGAGTGGATTTCTAGCAATGTGACAAAATGTAGGAGCTCTTGGTCGCTGTGGATAGGGGGGTACCCACAGTTCTCCTGGGCAGGAGTGGGGGCACACAGGGGGCCTGGGCAGCAGGGGGAACATATGGTGCACAAGGAGGGTGATGGGTGCACCAAGAGGGCAATTTTTGGAACTGATCCACTGTATGGTTCTTTCTGCAGCAGCTGAAAGCCGGCTTCTCCTCTCCCTCCCGATGGTTTTCAGCTGCTGCAGAGAGAGCCATACAGGGGATCAGTTCCAGTAAGTGTCCTCCCGGTGCACCCATCACCCTCCTTGTGCACCATACATTTCCCCAGGATGAAAAATGGGGGAAAGGTCCGGTAAATGTGTCACATTTACCAGCCCCTTCCATTCCTGAATGAACACAATGAGTGATCAGTACTGATCAGTCACTGTGATCATTCATAACTGAGGCATAATAAACTGTGGAGTTTTTTGAGGCTGGGGGGCTGTCAGGTTGGCTGTATGGGGACCCCTGCTTTCTAAGAGCAGCCCTGCCCCTTGGTGCACAGAATACCAGCCCACCTGGCTACGGTATCGGATCCCAGGTCAAGGGATTGGGTAACCTATAAACTGTCCCCTGAAGATATGTCATAATTTGCATCCAGCAAACTTCTCCCTTCTAGGCCCTGGGGGTGTAGCGCTACACACTCTGTCCTTGTCCCGCAGCTGTGAATAGAACTGCTTTTAGGCCTTCGAGCTGGGCTGGCTCCTCTCCAAGCTTTGCAGACTGTCCTTCCCTAGTGGATGGCAGGGCAATGGAATTCCCTCTTTCAGCTTCTCATCAGCTTGCAGCCTCCAGCCTGGAAGCAAAATCCCTTCCTGTGGGGCTCCCTCCCAGGCTACACACCAACACCTCTCAGCAATCTATCTTCCACCCGACTCCCCTGCTAGCATGGCGCTCATATTTATGGGCCAGTCTACTACACTACCAGAGCCTCCTTTCTGGGATTGGTCAGACATCACATGAATATGCAGATTAAGTCTTCACCCTTCTGCCCTTTGGCTTCTGGAAGCTTCCATGGACCTCCAGAACCAGGTGGAGCCATCCAGCCTAACCTCACACTGAACCCACAGTAATTCAGGCTAACTCACTACCATGAGCCAATAATAAATTTACTTTACATTAGCCCCACCTAGTGGGCGCTACACAAATATACTGGCAAATAATTGGGGCAGCCCAGTGGCTGAATGGTTAGCTGTCCGGCAGCACTCTGGTCATTGGTTCAAATTCCAACCATGGCACCACCTGCCTGGAGTTTTGCATGTTCTCCTTGTGCCTGTGTAGGATTCCTCGGGGCACTCCAGTTTCCTCCCACACTTCAAAGACATACTGATAAGTTAATTGGCTCCTGTCTAAATTGGCCCTAGTGTGTGTATTGTATGAATGTGAGTTAGGGACCTTAGGTTTTATGCTCCTTGAGGGCGGGGACTTATGTGAATGTATAATATATTTCTAAGTACCTACATTTCTCTCTTGAATTGAGCTGTATGGCTGAGATTCTACATGAAATATAGAGCAATGTATCCAGCTAACATTAAACCACCGCCAGCTTGTTAGTGATCATCAATGAAAGACAAGTACACCACAGCTTTTATGGACTGGGGCTTTGGAATCAACGAGACAACTCAACCATGCAGGATACTGTAAATGAGCTACAAAAAACAACTCAAACACTAAAATATTGTAAGTACTGCATTGATTTCCTAAATGCTAAGGCTGATCACTGGGGCATATCAAGGAGAGATGTCGATGACTCCACCCATGAAGGCACATTCATTTTTGAGGCAAGTCAGTGATGGTGGTTCTTGTTGCCTGCTTTTAGAGTAAAAAAGAAGTCAAAGTCCTAAAGTTTCCCTAAAGTGCCTGAATGTCTAAAGCAGCCATTCTCAACTAGGGTTGCTCCAGAGTTTGCTAAGGGCTCCTTGAGCTGTGGCTAATTGACCTCCCGTGTAATGGTGTCTACATATTCAGTAGCGTAACATCGATGATCTTTTTTAGGTTACTTGTAAGGGTGGCATACTGACCACCACTGCAAAGGGTCACTCTTCCCACTGACCACCAATGGCATTTTTACAATGAATTGATTTTAGCAGGGGCTCCTCGAACCCTGAAAATTATTTCAAGGGTTCCTCAAATTTAAAAAGGTTGAGAAAGGCTGATCATCCCCAAGTCTATGGGCCCATACAGACCCTCCTGATCTGTTCTACTGCAACAATGTACACATCTTAGTGCTTATTATGTCAAACTGAAGTTGAACCTTCAACTCAGATTTATCTTCCCCACTCTACCATTCCATCCTGTTCACTGTCCAGACCCTCAAGTAGAAAGTAATGTGTCCCCTCAGCTTCGGTCTATTGGAGCTTACACGAGGCTACAGCTTGAAACAACTCCATGTAACCAAACTCAGGGCTGGTTGCTGACTGCTCAGGCATTGAGCACTGCATCATGGGAATAAGGGCAGAAGGTAATTTGCTCCCCTATACTTGGAAGCAGGGTCTGACTGACAACTCATGGGGCCCCCGGGCAATAGGGGATCATGGGGCTCCTGTGTCCTTGCCCAAACTCAAAAAAGCCTATGAAAAAGGTACCAGGGGCATCTCATGGGGCCCCCTACTGACCCCGGGTCCTCGGGCAGTGCCTGAGTTTCCAAATGGTCAGTCCGCCCCTGCTTTGAAGTATTGGGTATTTCATGTGGCTCGCCTGGCGAATGAGGCTGCAAAAAACCACAAGGAACATATGCAGGGCTTTTTTTCTGCACGAACATGGGGAGAATGCAGTTCTGGTACCTCTAGCACTGATTGTATGTTATTGCAGGGGGTGCTGGGGGGTGCTGATGCTGATGTTGGCTGCTGGAGGATTTATTGTCACTGGGGGATCTATTGTTGTGGGGAGCCTATTGCTGCTGTGAAGGTCTATGTTGCTGGGGGGGGGGGCAATTTTTCCTGGGAGGGATCTGCTGGTGAGGGAGGGGTCTATTTTTGCTGGCTCCTGGTGGGTCTATTGAAGTTGGCAAGGGTCTATTGTTGCTGGGAAGGTATTGTGAGGGATCTATCGCTGCTTGCTGCAGGGGAACTATTTTACTGCTTTTCTTCTTATCATTAACAAATTCCATGCAAATGACTTAGCACTGAAAAATGATACTTGGTTCTGAATTCTATAAAGGGATGGTGCTGGTAGGTAGGTAGGGGGTGGAACCAAGGAACAATGCTCAGAGTTGGGTAGGGGGTAGAACAGAGGGACAGTGCTCGGAGGTGGGTAGGGGGTGGACCTAAAGGGCGGTTCTCAGAGGTGGGTAGGGGCGGAGACAAGGGGTGAGTACCTGTTCCTATTCTCTGAGAAAAAAAAGCCCTGAACATGTATCTTCAGTGGAATCTATGGGCTATAATTGGACCTGTTACTTTGCTCTGAATGGGCTGTCCAATCAACAGATTGAAAGGTGTCACCACAGCACTCCTTGACGGTAAAAGAGGAAGCGGTGTCACTCTCCTAGTTGTTCTGTGCAGCAGAAACATATGAACTGAACGAAGTTCCTGAACAGGACCGCAATATTGCTACGACAGTTCACATGTGTATTTAGCGACATACCTGGAGTTCAGTTCTAAGGTACACTTGACAAATGCCAACGTTAATCTGGATTTAAATGTACATGTAATTTGAGCCCTAAATTTAACACTGAACATTCCCTTTAAAGATTATCCTGAACCTAACCCATGGCCAAAAACCATACAAAATACGTTCTTTTTCCTGTTCCTGGAGCACCAGTCCTGAAAGCTACCAGTACCACCACTGATCCACTCTACAACCTGGAAATTGAAGCACCTCCAATTTTTGGATATTTGATGAGCATGCTGTATTTTAGATACTGCATTGTCTCATGAAGGGCTTTTTTTTCTATGTCCACCTCAATATAATCTGGATGCTCCTCAGACATTGCTCCACAGAAGCCATGGCTTCCTTATCTTCCACTGATGAGAATTTGAAAGCTGTGCTCCCTGTAGGATTTCAGAGTGCACCTCTGGACACCTCATTTATAGCACCAGGTTTACAGAATTCTACACAAAAAAAGAGTATTCATATTTTTATACTTGCAAAAAAAATCTTTTTCTTGAAGTCCATAGAAGGACACAGAAAAAAATGAGGAAAGTAGGAGCACCCAGTATCCAAAAGAAGTGCGAATTTGGAAATTGATTCAAGAATTTTTATTGAGATTAACAACAAGTACATCAAGCCAACGATTCTTGAATTGACTTCCAAACTTGCAATTCTTTTGGATACCGGGCGCTCGTCCTTTTCTCGTTTCTTCCCAGTCTTACATGCAGAAACAACCTTAAGGTTGGACCAAAGGCAGCAGCCCAGGACCCAAGAGGGTTTATGACCACTCTCCACCATCGGGCACGTTCCTACCAGATGGAATCCTTCCGAACTGCCCATATAACCACCCACCCAGGACCAACGATCGATTCAGTCAGTTCAGCGCGGTTTCCAACACATACCAGATTGAGGGGCACAGGAATTCAGAAAGAGGCTGTTAAAATATGCTGGTTTGGACAAAAATTGTTGAAGGCCAGTCTCTGTATAATCCCTCCTCCAACTAATATGTCTCGGTTTTATGAGCAAGCAGTAAATATGGATTAAAAACTCAGAGGTGGTGTTTGTGTTCCTCAATGGGTTTCAAGAAAAAGATTTTATGGCACGTACAGGATTTCAGGAATTCAATCAGGACATCAAAAAGCAGTCCAGCTGAGGGGTGGGCAACAGTCATTGATGAATCTAAGATAGAGCCAGGAGCAACCTGCAAGGACCAGAAGGACCAATGCTCAAATCTGAACAAGAGGGACCAATGCCTAATCTGAAAAGGTAAACAACAGGACAGGGGAGATCTTTTTGAATCGTCCTGATAACGCTCAGACCAGGACAAGAATCTCTGCCAAAGGTAATGACTACCTCAAAGAACACTAAGTACATACCAGCAGAAGCTCTAAGCCAAAGCAACCACAAACAGGTGAAGAAACATACAGTGGGGATCGAAAGTTTGGGCACCCCAGCTAAAAATTTGTATTAATGTGCATAAAGAAGCCAAGGAAAGATGGAAAAACCTCCAAAAGGCATCAAATTACAGATTAGACATTCTTATAATATGTCAACAAAAGTTAGATTTTATTTCCATCATTTACACTTTCAAAATAACAGAAAACAAAAAAATGGCGTCTGCAAAAGTTTGGGCCCCCTGCAGAGTTAATATCTTGTACTGCCCCCTTTGGCAAGTATCTCAGCTTGTAAATGCTTTTTGTAGCCAGCCAAGAGTCTTTCAATTCTTGTTTGAGGTATCTTTGCCCATTCTTCCTTACAAAAGTCTTCCAGTTCTTTGAGATTTCTGGGCTGTCTGTCACGCACGGCTCTTTTAAGGTCTATCCATAGATTTTCAATGATGTTGAGGTCAGGAGATTGTGAAGGCCATGGCAAAACCTTCACTTTACGCCTCTTGATGTAATCCCCCGTGGATTTCGAGGTGTGTTTAGGATCATTATCCATTTGTAGAAGCCATCCTCTCTTTAACTTCAGCTTTTTCACAGATGGCATCAAGTTACCATCCAAAATTTGCTGAAATTTTATTGAATCCATTTTTCCTTCTACTCGTGAGATGTTCCCTGTGCCACTGGCTGCAACACAACCCCAAAGCATGATTGATCCAACCCCATGCTTCACAGTTGGACAGAGGTTCTTTTCATTCAATTCTGTGCCCCTTCTTCTCCAAACGTACCTTTGCTCATTCCGGCCAAAAAGTTCCATTTTAACCTCATTGGTCCACAGAACTTGTTTCCAAAATGCATCAGGCTTGTCTATATGTTCATTTGCAAAGTTCAAACGATGATTTTTGTGGTGAGGACGTAGAAGAGGTTTTCTTCTGATGACTCTTCCATGAGGACCATATTTGTACAAGTATCTCTTTATAGTGGAATAGTGACCACAACTCCAGTGTCTGCCAGATCTTTCTGGAGGGATCGTGCAGTCAAACGTGGGTTTTGAATTGTTTTTCTCAGTATCCTGCGAGCTGTTCTGTCTGATATTTTTCTTGGTCTTCCAGATCTTGCTTTAACTTCCACTGTTCCTGATGACTGTCATTTCTTAATTACATTCCGAACAGAGGATATTGACATCTGAAAATGCTTTGCTATCTTCTTATAGCCTTCTCCAGCTTTGTGAGCGTCAACTATTTTCAGTTTCAGTTTTCTAGACAACTGCTTAGAAGAACCCATGGTGCTGATTGTTGGGGCAAGGTCAGATGAGTCTGGGCATTTAAAACCTTTGAGATTGACATCACCTGGTCTTCCCAGACGATGATTGAGAACAATCCATGACACTGGCAGGTCTCAGCTTGGCAAAGGGGGCAGTGCATGCTATAAATTCTGCAGGGTGCCCAAACTTTTGCAGACGCCATTTTTTTGTTTTCTGTTATTTTGAAAGTGTAAATGATGGAAATAAAATCTAACTTTTGTTAACATATTATAAGAATGTCTAATCTGTAATTTGATGCCTTTTGGAGATTTTTCCATCTTTCCTTGGCTTCTTTATGCACATTAATACAAATTTTTAGCTGGGGTGCCCAAACTTTCGATCCCCACTGTAACTACCCAAACTGGGAGAACAGACCAACACCAAGAATGGTCAACAAAGGGAACACTGGCAGGTTTCGTACCCTCAAAACAGATCCCTAAGGATGAAGTAGACAACAGGTCCACTAGGTAAGACCAGCCAGTCTAAAAATTACAACAGGCTCATGCCTTAAACTTTCGACACTAGGCATCAGGGAAGAAAGGTTCTGAGAAGAAGTAGATATGCCTATGACAGCCAATCAGTCTTGTACCTAGGATAATACCCCAAGAGAATGGTCAAGAACCTAGGTATTTGGAGACAACCCCAAAAGGGGTGAAAGAAGTACCCACACACACCAAAACAGATGAGTGGGAAAAACCCACCCCAGTAAACCTGAAAACAGTAGGACAAGTGAACCTGTTCCAAAGGACGGCACTAGACCCTGAGAGGGAATCCCCTTGCGGGGCCTGTCTACCTGAAGATAGTTTGAGGAACTTCCCAAACAGGTTGTGGACCAGACATAGTCAGAGGGCCTGACTCTAAATAATCCAAACCCACTATGATCACCAGACACATGCTATCACCCACTAGGAATGCCTGCAGTAAAGTTGCAGCATGCGCTGAGAGTAACATCCTTAATGTCATTCCGCATTGGGACCAGGTCACTCAGCCTGTCACAGCAAAATCCCCAAGTCTTTCTGTATGAGAAGGTTGTAGAACATCAAAGTGATGGCCAGCAGAGCCCAGATCAAGGGACCTACTCACAGCAGCACCCTACAAAGAAGCAGACATCAACTGCTCCATGGAACCGGGCTCAATACCCAGACACAAGGACAACCCTGAGACAGACGTCCTCCCACAATTGGGCAAATGATCCACTCCACCACAGACCCTGAGAGACAGAGTGTGTATCAAGAACCATTAGATTCATAGAGACCACCCGCGTGTCTCACCTCAAGTCCAGACTCCTAGATACCAAGGGGGAGACTAAGTAAGATCAAAGCTTAACAAGAGAAGGAGAGGCAATGTAAAAAGGGCAAGCCCCCAGTATCAACAGCCCCCAAAATTGGAAGGAGGGGGGAGTACCATGACCATAAGGAAAAATTCCACAAACCCAAAGGGTGCAGAGTGCTTCAGCAAGGATCCAAGCTGGTCAGCTTCATTTGTTGGGGATAGTTACCAACACTAGACATCTGCAAGGCTCCAACTAGTAGAAAATGGACTAAATGCGGACCATCAGATTCCAGAAAATGTAACATTGTAAGGAAGGTCACTTAAGGGTTCCAGAATGGGGATGCCAAAATGAGACTCTACAAACGGTACAGTGTTGTCAACTACAAGTGCTTTTAATGGATACCAATGGCTCAGGACCCAGTTACAGTAGGAACCAGGGAAACTGGAACACAGAAGGTTCCTCTGGGGAGAGGGAATACTGAGGATCAGAATTTCCATGAAGGGGAGAGGTGATAACTTGTAGGGAAAAGGTCCTACTAAGATAGGAACAGGGGGTTTCAGAGTACCAGGAATGTGGGGAGTAATGGCCCAGCAATGTGTAGTGCCACAAAAAGGAGACCTGATACCCAGGGACCCATCCGGTTGTGTGAATGGTCCTCCATTTGTAGAAGTGGGCCTTTATGTCAAAGGCTTGCCAGAGGTGATAGCAGGTCTCTGGCTGATGGACTGGACCTACCACCTACAGGGTGGGACTTAGCCTGGATCAGTGAGTGTGCGTTGCTCAGGCCGGAGCGGTAGAGGGATGGGGATCCTCTGACCTTCCCACAAAGCTTTTGGCCATCCGAGGTGTCGCGAATTATAGTGTCAAAGCCAGTGCAAAGAGATGACGTCCCTCAAAGGACAGGCAGATCAGCTGTTCCTCCGACATCTCATCAGCATCCCACGCAGAGGGTGCAATGTATAAACATCAGTCCTCTGCAGGATACAAGTTTAGAGGCTTGTAATTCTCATCACAGTACAATGCTCCAACATCAGCGACAATCGCTCCATAACGCAAGGATTGCGAAAGTACAATGCTCCAACGTCAGCGACAATCGCTCCATAACGCAAGGATTGCGAAAGTACAATGCTCCAACGTCAGCGACAATCGCTCCACAACGCAAGGATTGTGAAAGTACAATGCTCCGTCAGCGACAATTGCTCCATAACGCAAGGATTGTGAAAGTACAACGCTCCAACATCAGCGACAATCGCTCCACAACGCAAGGATTGTGAAAGTACAATGCTCCGTCAGCGACAATCGCTCCATAACGCAAGGATTGCGAAAGTACAATGCTCCAACATCAGCGACAATCGCTCCATAACGCAAGGATTGCGAAAGTACAATGCTCCAACATCAGAGACAATCGCTCCATAACGCAAGGATTGTAAAAGTGCAATGCTCCGTCAGCGACAATCGCTCCATAACGCAAGGATTGGAAAAGTACAATGCTCCAACATCAGCGACAATCGCTCCATAACGCAAGGATTGTAAAAGTACAATGCTCCAACGTCAGAGACAATCGCTCCATAACGCAAGGATTGTAAAAGTACAATGCTCCAACGTCAGAGACAATCACTCCATAATGCAAGGATTGTAAAAGTACAATGCTCCAACGTCAGCGACAATCGCTCCATAACGCAAGGATTGTAAAAGTACAATGCTCCAACGTCAGCGACAATCGCTCCATAACGCGAGGATTGTAAAAGTACAATGCACCAACATCAGCGACAATAGCTCCATAACGCGAGGATTGTAAAAGTACAATGCACCAACATCAGCGACAATAGCTCCATAACGCGAGGATTGTAAAAGTGCAATGCTCCAACGTCAGCGACAATCGCTCCATAACGCGAGGATTGTAAAAGTACAATGCACCAACATCAGCGACAATCGCTCCATAACGCAAGGATTGTAAAAGTACAATGCTCCAACATCAGAGACAATCGCTCCATAACGCAAGGATTGTAAAAGTACAATGCACCAACATCAGCGACAATCGCTCCATAACGCAAGGATTGTAAAAGTACAATGCTCCAACATCAGAGACAATCGCTCCATAACGCAAGGATTGTAAAAGTGCAATGCTCCAACGTCAGCGACAATTGCTCCATAACGCGAGGATTGTAAAAGTACAATGCACCAACATCAGCGACAATCGCTCCATAACGCAAGGATTGTAAAAGTACAATGCACCAACATCAGCGACAATCGCTCCATAACGCGAGGATTGTAAAAGTACAATGCACCAACATCAGCGACAATCGCTCCATAACGCGAGGATTGTAAAAGTACAATGCACCAACGTCAGCGACAATCGCTCCACAACGCAAGGATTGTAAAAGTACAACGCTCCGTCAGAGACAATCGCTCCATAACGCAAGGATTGTAAAAGTACAATGCTCCAACGTCAGCGACAATCGCTCCATAACGCAAGGATTGTAAAAGTACAATGCTCCAACATCAGAGACAATCGCTCCATAACGCAAGGATTGTAAAAGTACAACGTTCCAACGTCAGAGACAATCACTCCATAACGCAAGGATTGTAAAAGTACAATGCTCCAACGTCAGAGACAATCACTCCATAACGCAAGGATTGTAAAAGTACAATGCTCCAACGTCAGCGACAATCGCTCCATAACGCGAGGATTGTAAAAGTACAATGCACCAACATCAGCGACAATCGCTCCATAACGCAAGGATTGTAAAAGTACAATGCACCAACATCAGCGACAATAGCTCCATAACGCGAGGATTGTAAAAGTACAATGCACCAACATCAGCGACAATAGCTCCATAACGCGAGGATTGTAAAAGTGCAATGCTCCAACGTCAGCGACAATTGCTCCATAACGCGAGGATTGTAAAAGTACAATGCACCAACATCAGCGACAATCGCTCCATAACGCAAGGATTGTAAAAGTACAATGCTCCAACATCAGAGACAATCGCTCCATAACGCAAGGATTGTAAAAGTACAATGCACCAACATCAGCGACAATCGCTCCATAACGCAAGGATTGTAAAAGTACAATGCTCCAACATCAGAGACAATCGCTCCATAACGCAAGGATTGTAAAAGTGCAATGCTCCAACGTCAGCGACAATTGCTCCATAACGCGAGGATTGTAAAAGTACAATGCACCAACATCAGCGACAATCGCTCCATAACGCAAGGATTGTAAAAGTACAATGCACCAACATCAGCGACAATCGCTCCATAACGCGAGGATTGTAAAAGTACAATGCACCAACATCAGCGACAATCGCTCCATAACGCGAGGATTGTAAAAGTACAATGCACCAACGTCAGCGACAATCGCTCCACAACGCAAGGATTGTAAAAGTACAACGCTCCGTCAGAGACAATCGCTCCATAACGCAAGGATTGTAAAAGTACAATGCTCCAACGTCAGCGACAATCGCTCCATAACGCAAGGATTGTAAAAGTACAATGCTCCAACATCAGAGACAATCGCTCCATAACGCAAGGATTGTAAAAGTACAACGTTCCAACGTCAGAGACAATCACTCCATAACGCAAGGATTGTAAAAGTACAATGCTCCAACGTCAGAGACAATCACTCCATAACGCAAGGATTGTAAAAGTACAATGCTCCAACGTCAGCGACAATCGCTCCATAACGCGAGGATTGTAAAAGTACAATGCACCAACATCAGCGACAATCGCTCCATAACGCAAGGATTGTAAAAGTACAATGCTCCAACGTCAGCGACAATCGCTCCATAACGCGAGGATTGTAAAAGTACAATGCACCAACATCAGCGACAATCGCTCCACAACGCAAGGATTGTAAAAGTACAATGCTCCAACGTCAGCGACAATCGCTCCATAATGCAAGGACCTACCAGTGATAGGATACTCTCTATGGGAGTTTAATCTATTCTGACATAACAGCTTCACATGGTGGAGGACCAAACCAGAGACCTCACCCTAGTGAAGTCCCAGAAAGAAATTCGACCTTCGACCCTTCTAGTGGTATCTTTGTTATAATGGAGCATGCACATTGGAGAGGAGACAGAGACCTCCTAATGATGAATCTCTTCCTAAGACGGAAAATTCTCAAGTAGGTCCAGGCTGCACGCTCCTCTCCATACTGACCACACGCTCTTCTCCTTACTGCCTGCACGCTCCTATCCCTTTTGACCGCACGCCCCTCTCCTTACTGACAGCACGCCCCTCTCCTTACTGACCGCACGCCCCTCTCCCTACTGACCGCACGCCCCTCTCCTTACTGACCGCACGCCCCTCTCCTTACTGACAGCACGCCCCTCTCCTTACTGACAGCACGCCCCTCTCCTTACTGACCGCACGCCCCTCTCCCTACTGACCGCACGCCCCTCTCCCTACTGACCGCACGCCGCTCTCCCTATGGACCGCACACGCATCTCCCTATGGACCGCACACGCATCTCCCTAGTGACCGCACGCTCCTATCCCTACTGACCGCACGCTCCTCTCCCTACTGACCGCACACTCCTCTCCCTACTGACCGCACACTCCTCTCCCTACTGACCGCACACTCCTCTCCCTACTGACCGCACACTCCTCTCCACACTGACACTGCTCCTTTCCCTACTGACCGCACGCTCCTCTCCCTACTGACCGCACGCTCCTCTCCCTACTGACCGCACGCTCCTCTCCCTACTGACCGCACACTCCTGCTCCTCTACATACTGACCGCACGCTCCTCTACATACTGACCGCACGCTCCTCTCCCTACTGACCGCACACTCCTCTCCACACTGACCGCACGCTCCTCTCCCTACTGACCGCACGCTCCTCTCCCTACTGACCGCACACTCCTTTCCCTACTGACCGCACGCTCCTCTACATACTGACAGCACGCTCCGCTCCCTACTGACCGCACACTCCTCTCCCTACTGACCGCACACTCCTCTCCCTACTGACCGCACACTCCTCTCCCTACTGACCGCACACTCTCACCATACTGGGGGACACAAATTAGATTGTATGCAATGTCTCTGCCTTGTGATGGAAGAGAAGGCAGACAGAAGCTCCCCCTGACTCCCTCACACACTATGTTGTCACAAAGGTATACAGAGCAGGACAGGGAGCACTCATCACTATGACATCATTTTCCTGCTCAGCTTCACTACATGGCCAAAAGGACCCCTGACCATCACACCTGAGTGGTCTTGCTGAACATCTCCATCCAAAAGCATGACCATTACTATACAGTTGGCCTCCCTTTGTGGCTGTGACATCCTCTGCTCTTATGGAATGGTGTCACCAGATTTTGGAGGGTGTCTGAGGGAATCTGTGTCCATCTGTGAGGTCAGGTGCTGATGGTGGATGAGAAGACCTGGATCACGATTCATCCCAAAGGTGTTCAGTAGAGTTGAGGTTAGGTCTCACCAAGCTGGTCAATCAGAGATATCGTTATGGAGCTGTCTCCACTCTTTTTGGAATTCTTCCAGCAACATTTTGAACTGTGTCTGTGGAGATTTGTACACATTTGGCCAAAAGGGTATTTGTGAGGTCAGGTTCTGATGTTGAATGAGAAGACCTATTTGGCAGTGCGGTATCCTGCCACGGTGAAAATCACGGTGATAACCCAGGATTCTCAACTATACAGGTTGAGGGGCTCCAGGCAGTTCTCTTAATGCAGAGGAAACTGGTTTGTCAGTTTCCTCTTTGGTTTATAAAGCCCGTTTTGGGACCTGTGGCCTGGAGATGTCTAAGAGATTTGGGAGGGATGAAATCTCCAATCCTGGGTCCATGTTTTGAAAGCAGCCAGCACACTGATTGCACAGGTGAGTGCAGGCCTTTTTGTAGAGGCCAAACCATGATTCTGGGCTCCACCTCGGCAGACAGGAGGTCACTGCCTTGGAGTCATGTGGGCTCCATCTAGGAGAGATGGAAGCCAGAGTAGCTGTGTGCGAAACAACCATTTTGGAAAGAGTCTGCAGGAGACGGGCGTAAATCTGTGTACAAGCCAGGAGGCTGAATATTTGTTTGATGGTGGATACTACTGTGTGGGAAGCATGTTATTGAACTTTCTTTTAAATAAAATGGGTCAAGAAGGCCCTTAAAAAAGAAGCGAGTTGCCGTGTGCTTTAAAAAGCTCTACCATTTGATGCAAGTTCCCACACCAAGTATACCCTCAGTTTTCCAATTCATCTCAAAGGTGTTCAGTAGGGTTGAGGTCAGAGTTCTGTGTAGGCCACTCGTGTTCCTCCTCAACCAAGTTGGTCAAATCATATCTTTATGTGGCTGTTTCCACTTATTTGGGAAGGCTTCTCAAAACATCTTGGATTGTGTCTGTGGAAACTTGTGCACATTTGACCAAAAGGGTATTTGTGAGGTCAGGTTCTGATGTTGAATGAGAAGACCTAGCTCACCCTCAGTTTTCCAACTCATCCTGAAGGTGTTCAGTAGGATTGAGATCAGAGCTTTGTGTAGGCCACTCAAGTTCCTCCACAACCAAGCTGGTCAAACCATGTCTTTATGGAGCTGTCTCTACTCTTTTGGGAAGGCTTCTCAAAACATTTTGGACTGTGTCTGTGGAAACTAGTGTACATTTGACCAAAAGGGTATTTGTTAGGTCTGATTCTAATGTTGAATGTGAAGACCTAGCTCACCATTGGTGTTCCAATTCGTTCAGAAGGTGTTGAGGTCAAGGCTCTGTGCAGGACACTCAAGTGCACACCAAATTCAATAAATCAAGTCTTTTTGGAGCTGGCCCCACTCTTCATGGACTACTTCTTACAAAATTGTGGAGTATGCCTGTGGGAATATGTCTCCAATCAGCCAAAAGAACATTTGTGAGGTCAGGTACGGATGTTGGATGAGAAGACTCACTACTGGGGTTCCAATTCATTCCAAAGATGTTCAGTTGAGGTCAGAAGTCTCGAGTTGCTCCACACCAAATTGGTCAAACATGTCTCTATAGAGCTGGCTTTGTAGACAGGAGAACAGCCATGGTAGAAAAGGGTCTTCTCTAAAGTGTCACCACAAGGGTGGGATGCAATGGTCTACAACGTCTCTGTATGATGTAATATTAAGAGGACCCTTCACTGGAGACACCTGAACTCCATCATTGGGAGGGAGGGAGGTTCATATACCTTTTGATTGATCAGTTTTATGGTCATGTCTTCATATGTATTTGGTCATATAATAGATGTTATACAGAGGAGGATCATAGATGGGATTGGCATTTCTTCACCCCACCCCCCACCAAGAAACCCCAGTTCATGTAAAAGTGCTATTGCAATTATGGTTGAAGTTTGTTGAGCTTGCCTGGTGGAAGTCCCTCACAATGAGCACAGCAGGTGTACAAACCTAGAAATTCAGCACAGGGATGGTGGGAACCCCTCATAATGGGCACAGCAGGTGTAAAGACCCGGGACCTCAGTGCAGGGATGTTGGCAACCCCTCATAATGGGCACAGCGGGTGTACAGACCCGGAAAACTCAGTGCAGGGATGGTGGGAACCCTTCAAAATGAGCACAGTGGGTGTACAGACCCAGGAATTCAGTACAGGTATGGTGGGATCTCCTCATAATGGGCACAGTCGGTGTACAGACCCAGAAACTCAGTGCAGGGATGGTGGGAACCCCTCATAATGGGCACAGCGGGTGTACAGTCCCAGGAACTCAGCACAGGGATGGTGGGAACCCCGCATAATAGGCATAGCAGGTGTACAGACCTGGAACTCAGCACAGGGATGGTGGGAACCCCTCATACTGGCACAGCGGGTGTACAGACCCAGGAAATCAGTGCAGGGATGGTGGGAACTCTGCATAATGGGTACAGCGGGTGTACAGAGATCTCCCCAATAGAGACATCAAGGGAATGCAGGTACTGTCATGTGGCTGGACTCTCCAGCATTCACCTAGCACTGGAATATTGGCTTTGGGTGGGGTTCCCCTATAATTCCCACACCTGCCCAGCTGTCTCCGGAATTGGGGCACCTATAACAGGAGGCCTCGCACCGCACAGACCGGAATCTAGGACAATCCGTCCATTGTAATCTATAGAGGCCGGAGAATGTGCGGTGTGCACCGTCCTCCTCCCACGCTGCACTCATACGGCTCATACTGTACACAGGAGATTCATTATTAATGGACCGTAATTCTTCCCATTACGCTAGAGGCTACTCAGCCGTACCCCGGGCCCTACGGCACATCCACGGGGCCACTCGTTCTACAAGGCAGCGTATGCCTGGCCATCATATAGGGGAACGATCCTGGCACCGTGTACATCATACAATCCACTGGCTGGTACCGACCACACATACCGGCACACGGAACCCCATGTATTAGAATGACGGAACCCCATGTATTAGAATGACGGAACCCCAATGTATCACACTAACAGAACCCCATGTATCACACTGACGGAACCCAATGTATCACACTGACGGAACCCCATGTATCACACTAACAGAACCCCATGTATCACACTAACAGAACCCAATGTATCACACTAACAGAACCCCATGTACAACACTGACGGAACCCCATGTATCACACTAACAGAACCCCATGTATCACACTAACAGAACCCCATGTATCACACTAACAGAACCCCATGTATCACACTGACGGAACCCAATGTATCACACTAACAGAACCCCATGTATCACACTGACGGAACCCAATGTATCACACTGACGGAACCCCATGTATCACACTAACAGAACCCCATGTATCACACTAACAGAACCCAATGTATCACACTAACAGAACCCAATGTATCACACTAACAGAACCCAATGTATCACACTAACAGAACCCAATGTATCACACTGACGGAACCCAATGTATCACACTAAAAGAACCCCATGTATCACACTGACGGAACCCAATGTATCACACTGACGGAACCCCATGTATCACACTAACAGAACCTCATGTATCACACTAACAGAACCCAATGTATCACACTAACAGAACCCAATGTATCACACTAACAGAACCCAATGTATCACACTAACAGAACCCCATGTATCACACTAACAGAACCCAATGTATCACACTAACAGAACCCAATGTATCACACTAACAGAACCCAATG
This sequence comes from Staurois parvus, assembly GCF_062004578.1. NCBI lineage: Eukaryota > Metazoa > Chordata > Amphibia > Anura > Ranidae > Staurois > Staurois parvus. The sequence continues at coordinate 161,814 of NW_028318732.1, read as the reverse complement.
TATCACACTAACAGATCCCAATGTATCACACTAACAGATCCCAATGTATCACACTAACAGAACCCCATGTATCACACTAACAGAACCCAATGTATCACACTAACAGATCCCAATGTATCACACTGACGGAACCCAATGTATCACACTAACAGAACCCCATGTATCACACTAACAGAACCCAATGTATCACACTAACAGATCCCAATGTATCACAATAACAGATCCCAATGTATCACACTAACGGAACCCAATGTATCACACTAACGGAACCCAATGTATCACACTAACAGATCCCAATGTATCACACTGACGGAACCCAATGTATCACACTAACAGATCCCAATGTATCACACTAACGGAACCTGAAGTATCACACTAACAGAACCCAATGTATCACACTAACAGATCCCAATGTATCACTCTAACAGAACCCAATGTGTAGAAACTAACATAACCAGCTGTATGAGAATAACTGAACCCAATGTAGCACTCTAATGGAACCCAATGTATAAAAATCAACATGACCCGGTGTGTCAGATTAACAGAACCTGAAGTATCACGCTAACAGAACTTGATGTAACATGTCAATGGAACCACATTTATCACACTAACGGGACCCAATGTATCACACTGATTTAACCCAATGTATCACTCTAATAGAACCCAATGTATCACTCTAACAGAACCCAATATATCACTCTAAGAAAACCCAATGTATCACTCTAACAGAACCCCATGTATCACTCTAACAGAACCCAATGTATCACTCTAACAGAACCCAATGTATTACTCTAACGGAACCCAATGTATCACTCTAACAGAACCCAATGTATCACTCTAACAGAACCCAATGTATCGCTCTAACAGAACCCAATGTATCACTCTAACAGAACCCAATGTATTACTCTAACGGAACCCAATGTATCACTCTAACAGAACCCAATGTATCACTCTAACAGAACCCAATGTATCGCTCTAACAGAACCCAATGTATCACTCTAATGCAACCCAAGGTATCACTCTAACGAAACCCAATGTGTCACTGTAACGAAACCTGATGTATCACTCTAACGAAACCTGATGTATCACTCTAACGAAACCCCATGTATCACACTAATGGAACCCAATGAATTACTTAAATGCAACCCAATGTATAATTCTAATGAAACCCAATGTATCACTCTAAGGAAACCCAATGGATCCTTCTAACAGAACCCAATGTATTAAACTAATGGAACCCAATGTATCCTTCTAACAGAACCCAATGTATTAAACTAATGGAACCCAATGTATCCTTCTAACAGAACCCAATGTATTAAACTAATGGAACCCAATGTATCCTTCTAACGGAACCCAATGTATCAAACTAATGGAACCCAATGTATCAAACTAATGGAACCCAATGTATCACAGTATTGGAACCCAATGTATCACTCTAAGGAAACCCAATGTATCCTTCTAACAGAATCCAATGTATTAAACTAATGGAACCCAATGTATCCTTCTAACGGGACCTATGTATAAAACTAATGGAACCCAATGTATCCTTCTAACGGGACCTATGTATAAAACTAATGGAACCCAATGTATCCTTCTAACGGGACCTATGTATAAAACTAATGGAACCCAATGTTTTACTCTACCGGAACCTATGTATCAAACTATCAGAACCAAATGTATCAAATAAGTAGAACGCAATGCATCTCACTAATGGAAACCAATGTATTACACTAATGGAATCCAGTGTTTCACAGTAGCATTTCATAATGTAAAAAAACTAACAGAACCAGATGTATCATACTAACAGAACCAGATGTATCATACTAACAGAACCAGATGTATCATACTAACAGAACCAGATGTATCATACTAACAGAACCAGATGTACCTGATTAATGGAAGCTGAGGTATCACATTAATAGAACCCAATATATCACACTAGTGTCTCCCAATGGTCCACATTACCAGAACCTGACATTTCCCATTAACAGAACCGGATGTATCACATAACGGAACCTGATGCATCACAATAATGGAACCTGACATATCACATTAACGGAACCCCTATGTATCATACACATGCTAAGGGAACCCAATGTATCACAGCTCATCATTTTATACAGCAGCCACATTTGTATTGTGCGTTTGGGCCACACTCTGTGCGTTAATCCCCCCAGCAAGCACGACGGAGGGTATCGGGAGCACCGGGGGGGGGGGAGAGATAGGAAGCGACCGCCATATTTGAGATCCTAAAGTCTGCATGATATAATTCAATTAAAATGAATTGTATAAGGTCTGCGGTAGCGGCATCCTCCTCGGTGTCATGGCCCCCCTTTTTCTCTGTCCGCCTGGTGCTTCCACACCAATCCTTCCCATATCTCTCTCTCCCATCCTCCCTCCCTCCTCCTGGTCCACCGTTACTCCATGTCTCCTTATCCAATCTCTGTCGTTTTTTTTTTTTTTTCCTTTCCCACGTTCCATGGTTTCCATCTCAGCCATCAACCCCTTTTACTGGTTTAGTATCCAACCTTGCCCCCCCCATCTCCCCCTATCCTTGGTGGCCTCCATCTCCCCAAATCTCTCCATCCTCTCTATCTCCCCATCGCCTCTCTCCCACCTCTATCTCCATCCTGTATCTCCCCCCATCCTCCTCCTCCTCCTCTCTTTTCACCAAGTCTCCCCCCCCCCTTCTCTCACACTCAGCTGGTGCAGATGCAGAAATGTCCCTCTAGGGACTTAATGTATTTTTATTTTGCCTGCAGGTAGAGAAATGGCAAAGCAGGACCTCCAAGATGGGGTCCGCTGGCCCCAAGATGTACGTCAAGCATATGGGTGATAAGACGTACGGGGAGGGTGGATGGGGGGGTATAATCTGGGGATACCAGCACCCCCCCCCAACAGCACCCCCCCCCCTCCCCACCGTCACATGAATGAAACCTCAATGGTGACATTTCAGACTAGCCCATCCAATGTCGAACCCCAAAGGGTTTCCATCTTGCAAACACCCCCTACCCACCGTTTAATCAACGAAAAGTGGGGGTGGGGGGGGTGACTGCACTGGCACCACCATGCTTAGCATGCAAGGGGTTAAATCAATGAGTAGAGTTGTAACCCCCCCTATGTCACGAACAGCGTAGATATTAACCAAGAGCCCCCCGAAAACCCAATGCCATATCGTGCACCTGCTTCCAGCCCCCCGACGGTAGGATTTTCCCGGTCCTATGTGCTCATGATGGCTTAATTGCTGCCTCCACCGGGAATGTAGGTCAGGAGTGGACGGTGAGGATGAGGCGGATGGGGATGAAGGATGGGGAGCAGGTTAGCGGTTGGATGGTGGGCAGAAGGTGGTGGTTGGAGACGATGATGGTTGAGGGGGTTCAGCTCACCTCGGTTTACACGGAGGAGGATGCAGGATGAGCTCCGGACGGATGGGCAGGAATATTCCCCTGGAATGGATAGTCCGTATTGTGTGCGTGTCGATGACTGTCAGCTCATTTCCATGCAGGAATAGTGCTGTAATGGGAGCGAGCGCGGAGCAGTCTCACAAGCCCCTGTTTCTTCTCGCTGCCAGAAGAAAAACCATTTTGTTGAGCAGGAGGAGGAGGAGGAAGAGGAGGGGGGAGCAGCCAGAGAGGAAGAATGCAGATTGTCTATGGGGGGGGGGGATGAGAAGGGAGCTTTGTCAGGGTTCAGGAGCAGGGGGGAGCAGCAGGGAAGTCCTGAGCTACCGCTGCTTATTGGGGGGTCATTATGGGGGGGGTCATTTATGGAGGGGGGGGCAAACATAAAATATCTCCATTAATGAGTGTGTTAATTCCGAGACATAAACATCAGCCCTGGGGGGGTCTACAAGATGTGGGGGGGCATGTAGCTGTCAGCCAGAAGGGTCCATTAAGCCACCAATATAGGTTTGTCCAGTGCAGCTCATCTGCAGGTAGCATTAGAGGGTCTCAAACCCCTTGTAGGGTTACCACTACACCTGTGATTTTGGGGTGACGTCTCCTGATATTTTAGGGTTTCCTCACCGTGACTTTGATTTTGTGGGTGGACCACCCAACAGGTCAGCTTTTTACGGTGATTTGCGTTGGTGTGATTTTTGGGGTGTCACCTTTACTAATGATAGAGTGGGGTGGTCCACACTACAGATGAGATCTGAGGGTGATCTGCAGTAAAGATGAGGTTTTAGGGTGGGCCACACTACAGGTGAGATTTGGGGGTGATCCATGCTACAGATAAGATTTTGGGGATGATACAACATTACATGCGAAATTTGGGGGTGATCCATGCTACAGATGAGATTTGGGGTAATCCACACTACAGATTAGATTTGGGGGTGATCCATGCTACAGATGAGATTTGGGGTAATCCACACTACAGATTAGATTTGGGGGTGATCCATGCTACAGATAAGATTTTGGGGATGATACAACACTACAGGTGAGATTTGGGGGTGATCCATGCTGCAGATGAGATTTTGGGGATGATACAACACTACAGGTGAAATTTGGGGGTGATCCATGCTACAGATGAGATTTTGGGGATGATACAACACTACAGGTGAAATTTGGGGGTGATCCATACTACAGATGAGATTTGGGGTAATCCACACTACAGATTAGATTTGGGGGTGATCCATGCTACAGATAAGATTTTGGGTATGATACAACACTACAGGTGAAATTTGGAGGTGATCCATGCTACAGATGAGATTTTGGGGTGATCCACACTACCAATGAGATTTGGGGGTGATCCACACGTTACAGGTGAAATTTGGGAGCGATCCACATTACAGATGAGATTTGGAGGTGATCCACACTAGAGATGAGATTCGGGGGTGATGCACACTACAGATGAGATTCGGGGGTGATACACACTACAGATGAGATTTGGGGGTGATACACACTACAGATGAGATTTTGGGGTAATCTGCGCTAATGATGACATTTGGGGGTGAACCATGCTAAAAAATGAGATTTTTGATCCTTGCTACATATGAGATTTTAGGGTGAGTCACACTACAGATAAGATTTGGGGGTGATCCACTACAGATGAGATTTTGGGGTGATCCACAATATAGATGAGATTTTGGGGTAATCCACACTACATATGACATTTGGGGGTGACCCATGCTACAGATGTTGGGGTGATGCACACTACATGTGAGATTTGGGGATGATCCACACTACAGATGAGATTTGGGGGTGATCCATGCTACATATGAAATTTTAGGGTGATTCACACTACAGATGCGATTTGGGGGTGAACCACACTACATATGAGATTTTGGGGTGATACACAGTACAGATGCTACATGTGATCCATGCTACAGATGTTGGGGATGATCCACACTACAGATGAGATTTGGGGGTGAACCATGCTACAAATGAGATTTTAGATCCATGCTACATATGAGATTTTAGGGTGAGTCACACTACAGATAAGATTTGGGGGTGATCCACTACAGATGAGATTTTGGGGTGATCCACATTATAGATGAGATTTTGGGGTAATCCATGCTACAGATGTTGGGGTGATACACACTACAGGTGAGATTTGGGGGTGATCCACACTAAAGATGAGATTTGGGGGTGATCCATGCTACATATGAAATTTTAGGGTGATTCACACTACAGATGAGATTTTGGGGTGATGCACAGTACAGGTGAGATTTTGGGGTGATTCACACTACAGATGCGATTTGGGGGTGATCCACACTACAGATGAGATTTTGGGGTGACCCACACTACAGATGAGATTTGGGGTAAACTACACTGTGGATGAGATGTTGGGGTGATCCACACTACAGATGAGATTTGGGGGTGATCCACACATTACAGGTGAGATTTAGGAGCGATCCACACTACAGACGAGATTTGTAGGTGATCCATACAATTTTAGGGTGATCCACACTACAGATGAGATTTTGGGGTGACCCACACTACAGATGAGATTTGGGGTAAACTACACTGTGGATGAGATGTTGGGGTGATCCACACTACAGATGAGATTTGGGGGTGATCCACACATTACAGGTGAGATTTAGGAGCGATCCACACTACAGACGAGATTTGTAGGTGATCCATACAATTTTAGGGTGATTCATACTACAGTTGAGATTTGGGGGTGATCCACACTACCAGTTAGATTTTGGGGTAATCTACACTACAGATGAGACTTTGAGGTGATCCACTCTACAGATGAGACTTTGAGGTGATCCACTCTACAGATGAGATTTTGGGGTGATTCATACTAGAGATAAAACTTGAAGGTGATCCACACTACAGATCAGATTTGGGGGTGATCCACAGTATAGATGAGACCCAGGGGTGATCCACACAACAGATGAGATTTCGGGGTGATCCATGTTACATATGACATTTTAGGCTGATTCACATCACAGATGTGATTTGGGGGTGATCCACACTATAGATGAGATTTTGGGGTAATGCACACTACAGATGAAATTTTGGGGTGACCCATGCTACAGATCTTGGTGTGATACACACTACAGGTGAGATTTGGGGGTGATCCACACTACAGATGAGATGTGGGGGTGATCCATGCTCCAAATTAGATTTTGGGGTGATACAAACTAAAGGTGAGATTTGGGGGTGATGCACACTACAGATGAGATTTGGGGGTGATACACACTACAGATGAGATTTTGGGGTAATGCACACTAAAGATGAAATTTGGGGGTGATCCATGCTACAGATGTTGGTGTGATACACACTACAGGTGAGATTTGGGGGTGATCCACACTACAGATGAGATGTGGGGGTGATCCATGCTCCAAATTAGATTTTAGGGTGATACAAACTAAAGGTGAGATTTGAGGGTGATCTACGCTACAAATTAAATTGGGGGTGATCCACACTACAGGTGAGATTTGGGGGTGATCCACGCTACATATGAAATTTTAGGGTGGTTCGCACTACAGATGCGAATTGGGGCGTGATCCACATTACAGATGAGATTTTGGGGTGATCCACACTACAGTTGAGATCTGGGGGTAATACACACTACAGATGGGATTTTGGGGTAATCCACACTACAGATGTGATTTTGGGGGTGAGCCACACTATAAATGAGATTTTGGGGTGATCCACACTACAGATGAGATTTAAGAGTGATCCACACTACAGATAACATTTGGGGATGATCGACAGTACAAATGAGATTTGGGGGTGAACTACATTACAGATAATAATTGTGGGTGATCCATGGTACAAATGAGATTTGTGGGTGATCTACATTACAGATGAGATTAAGGGGGTGATCCACACTACAGATTTGATTTGGGGTGATACACACTACAGATGAGATTTAAGGTGATCCATGGTACAGATAAGATGTTGGGGTGATCCACATTATAGATTACATTTTAGGGTGATTCTTTCCAGTGACATTTTGGGGTAATCCACAAGAGAGATTATACTTTAGGGTGATCCATTTTAGGGGTATCATTTTGGAACCATCAACTTTATAGATATTTGAGTAGTGTTTTGGAGTGACATACACTACATAGGTAATTTTAGGGTGAACCGTACTTAAGGATTTTTTGGGGGGCAACTCAAACATAATATGATTTTTGGGGGCGGGGGATGACCCTTCCAGCAGATGATATTGTGGGGTTACTTAAACAGCAGGGATTGTGGGGTGATTCACACTGTAGATGATATTTTAGGATGACCTGCACAGCAGATGGTATTCTGGAATGACTTGGGGTGGCCCACACTGTAGGTGGTAATTCGGGGGCCCCCTACAGCAGATGATATTTTGGGGTGGTCTATGCAGTAAATGGTATTGTGGGGATGACCCACACATCAGATGATATTTTGGGGGACCCACACAGCAGATGATATTATTGGGTGGCCCTCACAGCAGATTATATTTTGGGGTGGCCTATGCAGCAACTGCTATTGTGGGGATGACCCACACTACAGATGATATTTTGGGGAACCCACACATCAGATGATATTATTGGGGAACCCACACATCAGATGATATTATTGGGTGGCCCTCACAGCAGATGATATTTCATACTGATTTGAACTGCAGACATTTTGGGGTGTACTCTACAGCAAGTTATATTTTCAGGTGATCCATGCAGCAAATGAGATTGTGGGGTTACCCACACAGCAGATAATATTTTGGGGTGGCACACACTCCAGATGTTATTTTATGGTTACCCTCGCTTCAGATTAAATTTTGGGGTGTCTCACACAGCACATTATGATTTGAAATGCAGATACTTTGGGGTGACCTCCACAGCAGTTGATTTTTCCAGGTGACCTGCACAACAGTTGATACCCGTGGGGTGACCCACACAGAAGATGATATTTTGGGGTGATCCATGCTACAAATGTGATTTGGGAATCATCCGTACTGAAGATATGAATTTATGGGTGATCCAAGTATGTTTTTGGGGCGAGGGGGGCAGTTAGACCTTTATTTACACAGGAAAGGTACTCTGGTGGATTTGGGGGTGCTCCCACAGTATGAACATTATGGATTTAGGGTTTGAAGTCCATCTTTCCTTACTTTTTAGGGGTTCCAGTCTCTGGTCATTCAGCATTGGTCTTTTAACCTGCACATTATCGCCTGGCGTATTGCCCCAGATAAGGGAAAATACCGTTTTCTTATCTAGTTATAGTACCTACCCGGGGCGGACTGACAACTCATGGGGCCCCCGGGCAATAGGGGATCATGGGGCCCCTGTGTCCTTGCCCAAACTCAAAAAAGCCTATGAAAAAGGTACCAGGGGCATCTCATGGGGCCCCCTACTGACCCAGGGCCCTCGGGCAGTGCCCGAGTTTCCAAATGGTCAGTCCGCCCCTGGTACCTACCCATACCCCCCCAGGTGGTTTATTGCCCCACAGTATGGCAGGTATTCTGTTAGTAGGTGGCTTTTGGATGACATATTGGCTCACATTATGGATTCTGCCCCCCCCCCCATCACCTTGTGGTCCGGAATAATGTAATGGTGGGTGGGTAATCTAATGGCCATATCACAGGATTGGTGTGGTAGGGACCACATGTGGTGGGTAAGTCATCACTTCCTGCCATCAAATCTAACTTAGTAAGTTACAAAACTCCCCTGGATGACTTATTGCCCCCGCCAATGGTATTTAATCCCCTCATGTGGGGCAGACTATGATGCCCGGTCCTCTTCCTTAAAGTGTATGTACACCCCACCAATAAACTTCTCTTATTTGGCCCCTTTGGTCTGGTAAGCATCCCATTGAAACTGTTTTATGTGTAGAGAATACCTGTTGAACCTGCCAGAAATCTTACCAGCTGATAACTTCCTGTGTTGTTCCCAGCCATATCGGAGGACCACAGAACCCCACCCCTTTATGTTTTGGAGGTATTTGTAGTCCTGTCCCTGGGTGACAACGCCTCCCTCCGTAGATACGGTACAGTGATGAGTGTTGTCACCCTAGGAAAGGAAGTGTGGTACTGGCAGGATCAGAGGAAAAAGCCTAAAAAAGGAATGCAGCCAGCACATCTAAGGACCAGGAAGCTACAATGTATCACATTTTAGTTCCCAGGTTTGGGTACCGGAGTCTACTCACATATTCCACAAATGACAAGCTGCCCCATGCCATTGGAACCGACCTCCTGGTAGGGTATCTGAAGCCCTAGAGTGAACCATTGCACCTTGCCATGGAATGCATGCCCCCCGGTGGGGTAGCAGAGGCTCTTCTTCTAGACTCCGTTTCGTATTGATTTTGACTATTGACTGGAAATTGTTCTGCAGCTTCAGAAGGAACCATTAACCCCTCGTGTCCCGGAGGAAGGAGTCTTTATTATACCGGGAAGGAGCACTATCATCACAACCTGCATTGTGTAATGCTCTACAGTGCGATCATAGAGGTAGTGATGGAGTCACTCGTTCATTATAAAGAGGCAATAAATGCCAAGGCCATGACAACGGGTCATGGGGCCCATACCAAAACCAACAAAGTGGACCTGAACCCAAAGAGTGAGAACCTCAGGAAATGTTCATTGCACCTAAATTGTAATCTGAAAGATTTATATTTCATCTAGAATTCCTCTTGAGGATTAGCAATGCGCTTCCTGTGCCTAGGCACCCTTGTTCTGTAGACTCACAGCTGTATATCTGCAGTGTGAGATCATCTAAGGCACTGCTGTCTCTGACCGCTGGTTTCACCAGGTTTGGAGTGAGATTTGGTGATGTCACTCCTGAGCTTCTCACTGTTCTCCATGCTGGAGAGGAAGCTGTACCTGAGAACCTGCAGTGCAAAGATCACCGTAGTTGTGCACTATTCATTCAGTGGATTGTGTGCCTAGGCAACCCTGTTCTGAATCTGCACAGCTGTGTATCTGCATATTGATATCTAAAGCACTGTTACCTCTGACCATTAGTCTCATCAGGTTTGGAGTGAGATATGGTGATGTCACTCCTGAGCTGCTCACTGTTCTCCATGCTGGAGAGGAAGCTGTACCTGAGAACCTGCAGTGCAAGGATCACCCTAGTTGTGCACTATTCATTCAGTGGTTCCTGTGCCTAGGCAACCCTCTTCTCAATCTTCACAGCTGTGTATCTGCAGATTGATATCTAAGGCACTGTTGCCTCTGATCGCTAATCCCATCAGGTTTGGAGTGAGATATGGTGCTGTCACTACTGTGCTGCTCACTGTTCTCCTTGCTGGAGAGGAAGCTGTACCTGAGAACCTGCAGTGCAAGGATCACCTTAGTTGTGCACTATTCATTCAGTGGTTCCTGTGCCTAGGCAACCCTGTTCTCAATCTTCACAGCTGTGTATCTGCAGATTGATATTTAAGGCACTGTTGCCTCTGACCGCTAGTCCCATCAGGTTTGAAGTGAGATATGGTGCTGTCACTCCTGAGCTACTCACTATTCTCCTTGCTGGATAGGAAGTTGTAATGGAGAACCTGCAGTGCAAGGATCACCCTAGTTGTGCACTATTCATTCTGTGGATCGTGTACCTAGGCAACCCTGTTCTGAATCTTCACAGCTGTGTATCCGCAGATTGATATCTAAGGCACTGTTGCCTCTGATCGCTAGTCCCATCAGGTTTGGAGTGAGATATGGTGCTGTCACTACTGTGGTGCTCACTGTTCTCCTTGCTGGAGAGGAAGCTGTACCTGAGAACCTGCAGTGCAAGGATCACCTTAGTTGTGCACTATTCATTCAGTGGTTCCTGTGCCTAGGCAACCCTGTTCTTAATCTTCACAGCTGTGTATCTGCAGATTGATATTTAAGGCACTGGTGCCTCTGACCGCTATTCGCAACAGGTTTGAAGTGAGATATGGTGCTGTCACTCCTGAGCTACTCACTATTCTCCTTGCTGGAGAGGAAGTTGTAATGGAGAACCTGCAGTGCAAGGATCACCCTAGTTGTGCACTATTCATTCTGTGGATCGTGTACCTAGGCAACCCTGTTCTGAATCTTCACAGCTGTGTATCCGCAGATTGATATCTAAGGCACTGTTGCCTCTGACTGCTAGTCCCATCAGGTTTGGAGTGAGATTCGTTGAAGTCACTACTGTGTTGATCACTTGCTAGAGAGGAAGCTGCACCTGAGGACCTGCAGTGCAAGGATCTCCCTGCTTGTGTGCATAGCCAGGTGCTGCCACTGGCTGTCTGTGGATCCATTCAAAGGACAGAGGAGTCAAAAAGCCAATAGGAACATTAGAGAGACTGGCTGTGCAAGCACCAAGGGTCATGGGAGCTGTAGTCCTTAAAGAGACACTGTAGTAAACAAGTCATTGAAGGCTGATGGAGCTGTAGACTTCGCTACCCACAATTACCTGCAGAGGAGAGCTTCACTGTTTTACCGAGTAAATATGCCAAGAGCAGGGCAGTCCAGGGAAGAGAGCAACAGGTACAGACCTGCTGTCAGGGTCTGTGCCTCACATCTGAGGGACTAGAAACATGAGAAAGGAGCTGAGAGGACCTGTTGCTGTTCCTTTTCACCCACATCAAGAAGAGGGGATGGACCTGCACCTGCTAGAGCTGCCTTAGGAGACTGAATTTGAGGAAGAGAGAGTCAGTGCATCTTCAGGATTAGAGCTGAGAGACCATGGCCTGTATGAGGGACCAAGAGCTGCTCGCTGGGGACCGCTGGTCTCCAAGCCTTTGGGACCAAATGAGCTGCTTGTCAGGAAGTGGTGAGCTGATCTGCACATCTTAAAGGTCAGTCATGCATTGTTATTCTAAATAGAGACTGCTCCTACTTAGTGACCTATCTCCTATCATCCAACCACACTCTTAAAGGGACAGTGCACCACCTAAAGAAGAGCCCCACCATCAGCCAGCCAATGTTTAATATCAAGTGCTAGGTATTTTAAGTAGGGGTACCTCATTCACTATAGATGCAAACTCCTACATGCCATAGGGGTTGCATGCACAGTGTGCGCACAAGGGCCCCTTTAACTTTTGTTAATTAGTGGATAATGTTACAGAGACTCTAGTCACCCCTGTTGTAGTTTAATTTAAATTGTTATAGCCTTTGAGTGCCAGTTAGTGCCCACCAGCGGATCCTGTGGGGGGGGGGGGGGATTGCTACATGTGCCATTCATTCTGTGGATCTGTGCTTCCCTCACCTCTATCATTACCCCACCAGTCATCAGATAACCAGTCATCAGGAGGGGCAGCCCTAACATGAGGAAGCAAAGCCCCACCTCTACCAAGATGGCTGCCTCCACACAATGCAAAAGGAGGCATGGTGATTAGAAAAGGATCAGCTGCAGAGAGACCATAGGCAACTGTGGTGACTAGTCCTCTGTCCTCTGCTTGCCTTCCATGGTACAGGTCCTCGAAAAGGGAACCCCCACCTCTCCAATCTCTGTCTTTAGCAATCATCTACAGCACCCCAAACTATATAAAAAAAAATTATAAAAAATGTGCTTGCAAAATGCTATAGCTACTGTCCCTGCATGCATGCCTGCATAGCCAGCTAGATGTGGGTCCCCTGTGCTTCTGGGCCCCATAGCAGTCACAGTTTGCTGTAGATATAGTTACACCCTTCATAACTGCCATTGGTGCTCTTTCATATTAATTCAGTGTAATGCCCTCTTAGTGCAGCCAGGGGGAGCTAAACCCTAATGGTTAGTCAGGAGCTGGTTAGCAGCTCGGGTGTAATAGCCAGAGGGGTCAAATTGTGGTCAGGACTAAGAGACTCTGCAGCCCTTTTGGAATTTCCCCTTGCTCTGAGGCTTTCGGAGGAGGCAGTGGGTGGATTTGAGGAGTGGTTGGCTGCACTCTTGAGGGACATCAGCCAATCCCCAATGGAATGTTTGACAAGGGGCTGGGACTCCCTTAAAAGTGTAGGAGCCTGCTCAGTAGCAGGAGTGTGGTGGGAGAGATAGAGAGAGAGCTGAAGAAAGATGTGAGGCTGGAGGAGGGAGGATGCCAGGAGGCCTGGTGAGATGGGGCCTGCCTGTGAGTCTGGAGCTGGAAAGGAGGAAAACTCGGGACTTACTGGCCCCCTGAGAGAGGACCAGCTGTATGGCAGGGATGGAGCAGCCTAGCTGATAGGCCTGGTAGCAGCAGCCAACCCACAAGCAGTACAAGAGAGGATCTGAGTGAGTACACCTGCACCCCCTGGTGGGCAGATAGGGGGAAGGAGCACTCTAGTGAGAAAACCAGATAAGCCCCCTACTAGTGACTGTTCACCTCAATTAAAGGGACTGGAGCCAGGTCCCTGCTCAGGAAGAAAGTCTCCAGATTGCTGGGTGAAGAGTCTGGGATGGTCCAACCTGGAGCTGCTGGCTGGCACTCCAACAGAGACTGTTGCTTCAAGACGAAGTTGTGAATAGTTCAGGAAGTTGTCCTCATGTATTGGTTCCCTTGGGCATCCTAACCCCCCCCCCCCCCCAAGTTCTAATCCCCTCAATAAAATAACAAAACCAACGCTCAAGGACTGATTTCTGTCTCCGGTGGAAAAGCTGGTGTGGAAAATGCTGAATGGCTGGCTGTGCAGGACTATAGGGGGACCAAATGCATCGGCAGTCTCTAATGGGTGGTGCTGCATCAGTATACGCAGTTTTTCCCTACAGCCAGCGCTCCATTTACACATATGCATGTCAGGTCTGCACCTGGGACTGTCTGTTTCCAGGAGTGCCGCCTATCATGCCCCATTGTGCTATGAAGGAATACTGCTTGGGCCCCGTGTCTGCGGAGAGCCACTAAGCAATGAACCACTGGGGAGAAAGTGGCCAGCTTTCCTTTCCAGCAGGTAGCAGGGTGTTAGGCTTGTAGTTCTAACTTTCCACCTCTAGATGTTCCCACCTGTCTTTAATTCCTTGTTTTGCCAATGTCTCCTCTGCCACAGACTTTGGGAGCCATCTTGGGGAAGACTGTGTCTGAGGGGACACAGAGCTCTCTTGAGATTTGGGGGGGCATCTTAGACACAGGGAGGTTATATATGGCTCTTAGGGTGACGTGGATGCCATCTTGGGGGAACTTGTGTCTGATGGCCAAGATTTAGGTGGCCATCTTAGACCCAGGTAAGTTAGCATAGCTCCTGAGGGTCACATGGGTGCCATCTTGGGGACCATGTATTTGATAGGACACTGATCTCTTCCAGAGATGTGGGCCACCATTTTAGACATAAGGAGGCTATATATACAGTAGCTCCTGAGGATGCCATCTTGGGGGACCAGTATCTGATAGGACACTGAGCTCTCCTGAGATTTGGCTGGCCATCGTAAACCCAGGTAAGTTGTCATAGCTCCTGTGGGTCTTATGGGTGCCATCTTGGGGGACCATGTATATGATAGGACACTGAGCTCTTTCAGAGATATGGGCCACCATTTTAGACATAGGGAGGCTATATATAGCTCCTGTGGGTCTCATGGGTGCCATCTTGGAGGTGCCTGTATCTGATAGGGCACAGAGCTCTTCCAGAGATTTGGTAGCCATCTTAGATATAGGGAGGCTATATATAGCTCTTTTGGGTCTCATGGGAGATATCTTAGGGGTGCCAGTGTCTGATAGGACACAGTGCTCTTCCAGAGATTTAGGCCACCATTTTTGACACAGAGAGGCTATATAGAGCTCCATTGGGTCTCAAGGGTGGCATCACGGAGGAGTCTGTGTCTGATAAGAAACTGAGCTCTCCCAAAATTTGTGAGGCCATCTTAGGCCCAGATAGGTTAGCATAGCTCCTGTGGGTTTCATGGGTACCAAGTTGGGGGACACAGATAGAGAGCTCTTCCAGAGATTTGGGACACCATTTTTGGCACTGGGTGCCTATGTATAGCTCCAGTGGGTCTCATGGATGCCAACATGAGGGAGCCTGTATCTGACAGGACACAGAACTCTCTCAGAGATTTGGGTAGCCATCTTAGACACAGCTAGGCTTAATATAGCTCCAGTGGGTCTCAAGGGCGCCGTCATGGAGGATCCTTTCTCTGATAGCTCTCCCTGAGATATAGGCTGACACAGGAAGGCAATATTCTTGTGGGTCTCATAGGTGCCATCTTGGGGGAGCCAGTGCCAGATTTCTCCCGAAATTGGATGCCCATCTTTGACACGGGGAGTCTATTTACTGTATATTGCTCCTGTGGGTCTCATAGATGCCATCTTGGGGGAGCCTGTGCCAGATTTCTCCCGAAATTGGACGCCCATCTTTGACACAGGGATTCTATTTGCTGTATACAGCTCCTGTGGGTCTCATAGGTGCAATCTTGGGGGAGCCTGTGCCAGATTTCAACCAAAATTGGACGCCCATCTTTGACACTGGGAGATTCTATTTACTGTATACAGCTCCTGTGGGTCTCATAGGTGCCATCTTGGGGGAGCCTGTGCCAGATTTCTCCCGAAATTGGACGCCCATCTTTGACACAGGGATTCTATTTACTGTATACAGCTCCTGTGGGTCTCATAGGTGCCATCTTCGGGGAGCCAGTGTTAGATTTCTCCCAAAATTGGGCTGCCATCTTTGACACGGGGCGACTATATATTGTATATAGCTCCTGTGGGTCTTATGGGTGACATCTTGGGGGCTGACGTATACGTTTACGTATGTACTGTAAGTGATGTAGGAGTTTTATTTTTTTCATTTAATTTGTTACTTTAACTATTGACACTTTTTTATAACTTTATTGTAATTACTTATGGAGCCAATATGGAGCCTGGTTACGGGTTCTTCTTCATTGGGGTCCATAGGTGACATTGGGGGTCTAATAGACCCCTGATGTCTCCTTAACCACTTTTCCACCAGGGTAGTTTTACATCTTTGACACCCATATTAATATCTGCAAAATTATATAACAAATATATATATGTTTATATTTTTGCTGATACCAATAGGGCGCTATTTGTTCCAAGGACACCAGCAATGGGGGCGCTTTTTCTTCTACTGACACCAAAGGTGGGATGTTATTCCCCCGCTGACAGAAATAATGGTGCACTACATGAACAAGAACCAGGGGTTGTTTACTTCCTGCATAGATGCTGAGCAAGCTGCTCCAGGGAGACCCTCTGATGAAGTCCTGCCTCTGGGACGCAACTTGGAAGGGCGGAGCAAAACACTGTGATGTCATCACATCCTCTCTGAGTGGCTCGCTCAGCTTTCAGGAAGTAAGAAAACACATGTTGGTGTTCCTTTCTTCCTAGAAGCTGAGCAAGCCAATCGTGGGACCCTTTGATGCCGTATCTATATATTTGTGAGCATTTTGATTGGGTGTTTTAACAGGATTTTTTCTTTTCTTTACATTTTATTGTTTGACGCTGCTCAGTTTTCAAGTATTTAATAATGGGGCACTATTCCTCCCACTGACACCAATGATGGGGTACTATTCCTCCCACTGACACTAATGATGGGGTACTATTCTTCCCACTGACACCAATGATGGGGCACTATTCCTCCCACTGACACCAATGATGGGGCACTATTCCTCCCACTGACACCAATGATGGGGCACTATTCCTCCCACTGACACCAATGATGGAGCACTATTCCTCCCATTGACACCAATGATGGGGCACTATTCCTCCCATTGACACCAGTGATGGGGCACTATTCCTCCCATTGACACCAGTGATGGGGCACTATTCCTCCCACTGACACCAATGATGGGGCACTATTGCTCCCACTGACACAAATGATGGGTCACTATTCTCCCATTGATATCAATGATGGGACAGTATTCCTCCCACTGACACCAATGATGGGGCACTATTCCTCCCACCGACACCAATGATGGGGCACTATTCCTCCCACTGCCACGAATGATGGGGTACTATTCCTCCCACTGACACCAACGATGGGGCACTTTTCCTCCCACTGACACCAATGATGGGGCACTATTCCTCCCACTGACACCAATGATGGGGCACTATTCCTCCCACTGACACCGCCCTACTAAACCTCACTAATGATCTACTAACTGCTAAAACCAACGGTCACTACTCCGTACCCATCCCAACCAATGGCCACTACTCCGTACCCATCCCAACCAATGGTCACTACTCCGTACTCATCCCAACCAATGGTCACTACTCCGTACCCATCCCAACCAATGGCCACTACCCCGTACTCATCCCGACCAATGGCCACTACTCCGTACTCATCCCGACCAATGGCCAATACTCCGTACTCATCCCAACCAATGGTCACTACTCCGTACTCATCCCGACCAATGTCCACTACTCCGTACTCATCCCGACCAATGGCCACTACTCCGTACTCATCCCCGACCAATGTCCACTACTTCGTACTCATCCCGACCAATGGCCACTACTCCATCCCGACCAATGGTCACTACTCCGTACTCATCCCGACCAATGGCCACTACTCCGTACTCATCCCGACCAATGGCCACTACTCCGTACTCATCCCGACCAATGGTCACTACTCCGTACTCATCCCGACCAATGGCCACTGCTCCGTACTCATCCCAACCAATGGCCACTGCTCCGTACTCATCCCGACCAATGGTCACTACTCCGTACCCATCCCGACCAATGGCTATCCGTACTCATCCCAACCAATGGCCACTACTCAGTACCCATCCCAACCAATGGCCACTACTCCGTACTCATCCCAACCAATGGCCACTACTCTGTACTCATCCCAACCAATGGCCACTCCTCCGTACTCATCCCGACCAATGACCACTACTCCATACCCATCCCGACCAATGGTCACTACTCCGTACCCATCCCGACCATTGGCCACCACTCCGTACTCATCCCGACCAAGGGCCTCTACTCTGTACTCATCCCAACCAATGTCCACTAACCCGTACTCATCCCGACCAATGGCCACTACCCTGTACTCATCCCGACCAATGGTCACTACCCCGTACTCATCCCGACCAATGGTCACTACTCCGTACTCATCCCGACCAATGGCCACTACACCATACTCATCCCGACCAATGGCCTCTACTCTGTACTCATCCCGACCAATGGCCACTACTCCGTACTCATCCCGACCAATGGCCACTACTCCGTACTCATCCCAACCAATGGCCACTACTCCGTACCCATCCCAACCAATGGTCACTACTCCGTACCCATCCCAACCAATGGCCACTACCCCGTACCAATCCCAGCCAATGGCCACTACTCCGTACCCATCCCAACCAATGGTCACTACCCCGTACTCATCCCAGCCAATGGCCACAACTCCGTACCCATCCCAGCCAATGGTCACTACTCCGTACTCATCCCAATCAATGGCTACTTCTCCGTACTCATCCCAACCAATGGCCACTACTCCGTACTCATCCCAACCAATGGCCACTACTCCGTACCCATCCCAACCAATGGCCACTACTCCGTAACCATCCCAACCAATGGCCTCTACTCTGTACTCATCCCAACCAATGGCCTCTACTCCCTACTCATCCCAACCAATGGCCACTACCCCGTACTCATCCCAACAAATGACCACTACTCTGTACTCATCCCAACCAATGGCCACTACTCCGTACTCATCCCAACCAATGGCCACTACTCCGTACTCATCCCAACCAATGGCCACTACTCCGTACTCATCCCAACCAATGGCCACTGCTCCGTACTCATCCCAACCAATGGCCACTACTCCGTACTCATCCCAACCAATGGCCACTCCTCGTACTCATCCCGACCAATGGCCACTACTCCATACCCATCCCGACCAATGGTCACTACTCCATACCATCCCGACCATTTGCCACTACTCCGTACTCATCCCGACCAATGGCCTCTACTCTGTACTCATCCCAACCAATGTCCACTAACCCGTACTCATCCCGACCAATGGCCACTACCCTGTACTCATCCCGACCAATGGCCACTACTCCGTACCCATCCCAACCAATGGTCACTACCCCGTACTCATCCCAGCCAATGGCCACAACTCCGTACCCATCCCAGCCAATGGTCACTACTCCGTACCCATCCCAGCCAATGGCTACTTCTCCGTACTCATCCCAACCAATGGCCACTACTCCGTACCCATCCCAATCAATGGCTACTTCTCCGTACTCATCCCAACCAATGGCCACTACTCCGTACTCATCCCAACCAATGGCCACTACTCCGTACCCATCCCAACCAATGGCCACTACTCCGTAACCATCCCAACCAATGGCCTCTACTCCGTACTCATCCCAGCCAATGGCCACTACTCCCTACTCATCCAACCAATGGCCACTACCCCGTACTCATCCCAACAAATGACCACTACTCTGTACTCATCCCAACCAATGGCCACTACTCCGTACTCATCCCAACCAATGGCCACTACTCCGTACTCATCCCAACCAATGGCCACTACTCCGTACTCATCCCAACCAATGGCCACTACTCCGTACTCATCCCAACCAATGGCCACTACTCCGTACTCATCCCAACCAATGGCCACTACTCCGTACTCATCCCAACCAATGGCCACTACTCCTTACTCATCCCAACCAATGGCCACTGCTCCGTACTCATCCCAACCAATGGCCACTACTCCGTACTCATCCCAACCAATGACCACTACTCCGTACTCTTACTACTTTACCTCTCTGTGATACTGTTGACCATCCCCTCCTCCTCAAAAAACTCCACTCTCTTGGCCTCTGAGACTCTGCTCTCTCCCAGTTCTCCTTCTACCTATCACAGCGCTCCCTCAGTGTTACCTATAACTCTGTCTCCTCTTCCCCACTTCCTCTTTTTGTAGGGGTGCCTCAATGTTCTGTCCTTGGACCCCTTCTCTTCTCCATCTACACCTCCTCCCTTGGTCACTTGATAAACTCCCACGGCTTTAAGTACCATCTCTATGCTGATGACACACAAATCTATCTTTCTACTCACCTTGCCCCTTCAGTCTCCTCCTCATCTCACCCCTTCAGTCTCCTCCTCATCTCACCCCTTCAGTCTCCTCCTCATCTCACCCTTTCAGTCTCCTTCTCACTTCACCCCTTCAGTCTTCTCCTCACTTCACCCCTTCAGTCTCCTCCTCATCTCACCCCTTCAGTCTCCTCCTCACTTCACCCCTTCAGTCTCTTCTTGCATTACTAACCTACTAAGTGACATATCGGCATGGATGTCACTCCACTTCCTCAAACTCAATCTTTCCAAAACTGAGCATATACTACTCCACCCCTCTCTGCCAATCCCTCCACTGGCCCCCCATTCAGTGTCCTCCACCCCTCTCTGCAAATCCCTCCACTGGCCCCCACTCAGTGTCCTCCATTCCTCTCTGACAATCCCGCCACTGACCTCCATTCAGTGTCCTCCACCCCTCTCTGCCAATCCCTCCACTGGCCCCCATTCAGTGTCCTCCACCCCTCTCTGCAAATTTCTCCACTGGCCTCCATTCAGTGTCCTCCACCCCTCTCTGTCAATCCCCTCCACTGGCCCTCATTCAGTGTCCTCCACCTCTCTCTGCCAATCCCTCCACTGGCCTCCATTCTGTGTCCTCCACCCCTCTCTGCCAATCCCTCCACTGGCTTCCAATTGCCCAACGAATAAAATTCAAAACATTAACAATCACATATAAAGCCATTTATAACTCTGCCCCAAATTAAATCGCCAATCTTGTATCCAAATATCACCCAAACCGTTTTCTATGCTCCTCCCACGACCTCCTACTCTCTAGCTCTCTTGTCTCCTCCTCCTATGCTCGTCTCCAGGACTTCTCCAGAGCCTCATCCCATCCTCTGGAACTCTCTACCCCAATCTATTCGACTATCGCCTACTCTACCCACTTTTAGGCGATCTCTGAAAACCTATCACTTCAGGGAAGCCTATCCTGCCCTCAGCTAATAATGGAATCTTCTATTCCTCCTACCAGTCCATCCCCCACAGTTACTACCTTTTTTACCACTAGCCCCTCCCTCTTAGATTGTAAGCTCCCAGGATCAGGGCCCTCCTATCCCTCTTGTATTGAACTGTATGGTTGCTGTATTGTCTCCCGTTATATTGTAAAGCGCTGAGCAAACTGTTGGTGCTATAAAGATCCTGTATAATAATAATAATATAAATCCTGTATAATAATAATAATAATAATCCTCGGACATCACCTCTATATTATGTCTACTTATATCCAGCTTTATTATTTCTATAATACCCGTGTCTGTGTGTTTCTGCCTTTGTATAGTAACTGTATCCTCTATATATGAGCTGTATATGGTAATCCTCATCTCTATAATAGCGGCATCCTCCATGATTACAGTCACTGTCTCTATAATGATGATGATGATGATGAGAGGCGCTATTATCACCTCTCTATAACTGTGTATTATAATCTATAGAATAACCGATCTAATACACATTATATTACCCGAAGTATTCTCCCCGCCCTCCCAATCATGTGATTCAGGTGTTCCAATCCCCTCCCAATCATGTGATTCAGGTGTTCCAATCCCCTCCCAATCATGTGATTCAGGTGTTCCAATCCCCTCCCAATCATGCGACTCAGGTGTTCCCCTCCCCCTCCATGGACACAGGGGTATACAATCAATCCCCTAGGCATGCAGACTGCTTCTACAAACATTGGTGAAAGAATGGGTCGCTCTCAGGAGCTCAGTGACTCCAAGCGTGGTCCCGTGATAGGTGGTCACCTGGGCAATAAGTCCATCCGTGACATTTCCTGGCTACTAAATATTCCACGCTCAACTGTTAGTGGGATTATAACAAAGTGGAAGCCACTGGGAACAACAGCCACTCAGCCACCAAGTGGTAGGCCACGTCACATGACAGGGCGGGGTCAGCGCATGCTGAAGCGCACAGTGCGCAGAAGTCACCAACTGTCTGCAGAGTCAATAGCTAAAGACCTCCAAACTTGGTGTGGCCTTCAGATGAGCCCAACAACAGTGCGTAGAGAGCTTCATGGAATGGGTTTCCATGGCCGAGCAGCTGCATCCAAGCCTTCCATCACCAAGTGCAATGCAAAGAATTGGATGCCGTGGTGTAAAGCACGCCGCCACTGGACTCTAGAGCAGTGGAGACATGGTCTCTGGAGTGACCAATCATGCTTCTCTGTCTGGCAATCCAATGGACATGTCCGGGTTTGGCGGTTGCCAGGAGAACGGTACTTGCCTGACTGCATTGTGCCAAGTGTAAAGTTTGGTGGAGGGGGGATTATGGTGTGGGGTTGATTTTCAGGGGTTGGGCTTGGCCCCCTAGTTCCAGTGAAGGGAACTCTTAAGGCAACATTTTGGACAATTTCATGCTCCCAACTTTGTGGGAAGAGTTTGGGGATGGACCCTTCCTGTTCCAACATGACTGCCCACCAGTGCACAAAGCAAGGTCCATAAAGACATGGAGGAGCCAGTTTGGGGTGGAGGAACTTGACTGTCCTGCACAGAGTCCTGACCTCAACCCCATAGAACACCTTTGGGATGAATTAGAGCGGAGACTGCGAGCCAGGCCTCCTCCCCCGACATCAGTGCCTGACCTGACAAATGTGCTTCTGGAAGAATGGTCCAACCTTCCCATAGACACCCTCCTAAACCTTGTGGACGGCCTTCCCAGAAGAGTTGAAGCTGTTATAGCTGCAAAGGGCGGGGCCAACTCAATATTGAACCCTACGGACTAAGACTGGGGGGCCATTAAAGGTCATGTGCGTGGAAAGGGCGGGGCCAACTCAATATTGAACCCTACGGACTAAGACTGGGAGGCCATTAAAGGTCATGTGCGTGGAAAGGGCGGGGCCAACTCAATATTGAACCCTACGGACTAAGACTGGGAGGCCATTAAAGGTCATGTGCGTGGAAAGGGCGGGGCCAACTCAATATTGAACCCTACAAACTAAGACTGGGAGGCCATTAAAGGTCATGTGCGTGGAAAGGGCGGGGCCAACTCAATATTGAACCCTACAAACTAAGACTGGGGGGCCATTAAAGGTCATGTGCGTGGAAAGGGCGGGGCCAACTCAATATTGAACCCTACGGACTAAGACTGGAGGGCCATTACAGGTCATGTGCATGGAAAGACTGGCGGTCCAGTACTTTGGCTATATAGTGTACCCCCCCCCCCATACCTAACCATTATTCAGGAGCAGTGACCGGCTCAGTGTTCTCTGTACAGCACTGCGGTATATGTCAGTGATATACAATCAGGAGAAATGGATGTTATGTCTGGATGGACAGGCATGGCCAGTGATAACTGTGCGCTCTCTGCCACCAATTCCAGATCATTCCGCACAGAGTAGAGAACGATCCTTTCATTGTGTCGTTATGAGGGAGAGGCGGTGCGGACAGTCGCTCGGCGGACGGGGACGATCTGTGAACCTTCGCTGCGATCGGGGAGCCTCATGGCAGGTCAGGTGGTAATTGCAGCCCCATCAGTCTTATTAGGAGGGAGAAGAAAACCTGCGAAAGCCTCGGATCCATCAAAGCAACAAACAGTGTGACTCCGCTCCTCCGTGGCCCCCAGGGACCCATTTATCTCTTCTCGGTGACAGCTGACCCCTGACCTTATTACTTATTGGCTGACATCCCAGACAATGGGGTCACCGGCTTGTCCCCTGACACCTCTGCCTCTTCTCCACTGTAAAATGGCCAATCTCTCCGCAGAACAACCTCCTGCCAACGGCGACACCTCGGCTCAGGCCGCGGAGATTCCGAGGATTTATACCGACTGATGTGCAGTCAGTATGGTGGAGCTGACCTCACCTGCACCACGCGTTTCATTCTGGGTGGAGCAAAGCACAAAAATCGCAACCCTGCAACCCCGCAACCCCCAGTCCACAACCCCCCAACTCCCGACCCACAACCCCCAACCCTGCAATCCTACAACTCCCAACCTGTAAACCCCAACCCCGCAACCCAACAACACCCAACCCCCAACCCTACAATCACATAACTCCCGACCCGCAACCCCACATCTCCCGACCCACAACCCCCATCGCTGAAACCCCACAACCCTCAACCCCACAACACCCAACCCTACAACCCCACAACCCACAACCCTCAAACCCACAACACCCAACCCTACAACCCCATAACTCCCAACCTGCAACCCCACAACTCCCAACCCTCAATCCCACAACCCCACAAACACCCAACCCTACAACCCCATAACTCCCGACCCACAACCCCACAACCCCCATCGCTGCAACCCCACAACTCCCGACCCACAACTCCCATCGCTGCAACCCCACAACTCCCAACCCTCAATCCCACAACCCCACAAACACCCAACCCTACAACCCCATAACTCCCGACCCACAACCCCACAACCCCCATCGCTGCAACCCCACAACTCCCGACCCACAACTCCCATCGCTGCAACCCCACAACTCCCAACCCACAACCCCCATCGCTGCAACCCCACAACTCCCGACCCACAACTCCCATCGCTGCAACCCCACAACTCCCAACCCCCATCGCTGCAACCCCACAATTCCTGACCCACAACCCCACAACCCCCATCGCTGCAACCCCACAACTCCCGACCCACAACTCCCATCGCTGCAACCCCACAACTCCCAACCCACAACCCCCATCGCTGCAACCCCACAATTCCTGACCCACAACCCCCATCGCTGCAACCCCACAATTCCCGACCCACAACCCCCATCGCTGCAACCCTGCAACTCCCGACCCGCAACCCCCAACCCCACAACTCCTGACCCACAACCCCAACCCCACAACTCCCAACCCTACAACTCCCGATCCGCAATCCCCAACCCTGCAACTCCACAACTACCAACCTGCAACCCCACAACTCCCGACCTGCAACCCCACAACTCCTGACCCTTAACCCCCAACCTAGCAACCCTACAGCTCCCAACCCTGCAACCCCACACTCCACAACCCCCAACTCCACAACTCCCAACCCGCAATCCTGCAACTCCCGACCCGCAACCCCCAACCCTGCAACCCCACAACTCCCGACCCGCAACCCCACAACTCCCAACTCGTAACCCCCAGCTCCACAACCCCACAACTCCCAAATTGCAACTCCACAACTCCCAACCCACAATCTCCAACCCTGCAACCTCACAACCCGAAACCCTGCAAACCGCAACCCCGCAACTCCCAACCCTGCAACCCCACAACCCCCAGCACTGCAACTCCCAACCTGCAACCCTACAACTTCCGACCCACAACCCCCAACCCCGCAACCCCACAACTCCCAACCCCCAGCCCTGCAACCCCACAACTTCCAACCCCACAACTCCTGACCCCAACCCCCAGCCCTGCAACCCCACAACCCCCAACCCTGCAAACCGCAACCGCGCAACCCCCAACCCTGCAACCGCGCAACCCCCAACCCTGCAACTCCCAACCCACAACCCTGCAACCCCAAAACTCCCAACCTGCAACCCTACAACGTCCGACCTGCAACCCCACAACCCCAAACCCTGCAACCCACAACCCTACAGCACCCAACTCACAACCCCACAACACCCTACCCTGCAACCCCATAACTCCACAACCCCCTCCTTCCCCAAAATCTCCCATCTGGGGTCACAGACAGGAATAATCAGGAATCTCACTCCTTCCCATAAGCTGGAGTTGGCTTTGTGATCCACCTGATGGTGGAAAGGCCTTGGCCAATCAATGAGAGAGGAATGAGTGATACAGACTCCTCCCTCTTGTCTGATACCTGCACAGGCGGGGAAGTCCAGTCCAGGGGGCGTGTCTATGGAAGATAGCATCCATGACAAGCACTGAAAATGTGTCCCCGTCCAATCATCTGACACCACTTGCGAAGGACGTGGGGGGACGATGGTGTCACTCTATCCTTAGCACTGCATGGATGGGGAGTGTCCCCTTCTCATTAGAGATCCTTTTCATATAAGGAGCTCCCTTAACATCATGGTCTCTCTTCACATCAGAGTCCCCCCTCCACATCAGAGTCCCCTTTTACATCATAGTTCCCCTTTCACATTGAAAACCCCTCCACATCAGAGTCTCCCTTCACATCAAAGTTCCCCTTTCACATCAACACCCCCTACACATCAGAGCCCTCTTCACATCAAAATCCCCCCTTTTCACATGAGAGCCGCCTTCACATCAGAATCTCCTCTTTCACAACAAAGCCCCCCTTTCTCATCAGAGTCACCCTTTTCACATAAGAGTCCATCCTTTTTATAGCAAAGCCCCCCTTTTACATCGGCACCCCCTTCACATCAGAGTCCTCCCCACCTTCTTGTCAGAGTCCCCTTCACATCAGACTCCTCTACACATTAGAATGCAGCCATTTCATACCAGGGTCCCCCCCCCTACTTTCACATCAGAGTCCTATCCTTTCACGTCAGCATTCCTCATTTACATAAAAAAATCCCCCTTCACATCAGAGTCCTTTCGTCAAGGGCTAGCTCACACCACGTTGCCATTGGAATCCATGTAGCCTACTGTCCATGTGTTTTTGATGCTTTAAATATTTTTTTATTATTTTTTTTATTTTCACACTGTTCCTTTTTTTTTTTTTTTTTGGATCACTGTTATTCCTAAAACGCGGAATGTAAACATCCCTTGTAATAGAAATAGGCATGACAGGTCCTCTTTAAGATGAGATCTGAGGTCAAAAAGACCCCAAATCTCTCCTTTACCTTTAAAAGCAAAAGATCAGAAACAATTTTTTTGGTATTTTTTGCTTTAAAAAAGAAAAACAATTGTTTACATCCGCCCCTAGACTGGAAATGACGTCATGACATCGCTCTAGTCCTCCAACACCATAGAGGCGACCACAGACCATAAAGTCTCTGACCGCCTCAGTGACCAGTCAGCCGCACCGTCGGATCGTTAATCGGGCGCGCCGGTTTCAACGGTAAGCCTGAGAAGCACGGGTGAGAGGTGGCAGAGGGGGGGGGGAACTCCCCCTCCTTTCACAAATAGAGCTTTCTTTTGGGGGTATTTGATCCTTGCTGGGTTTTTTAAAAAAATAAATTATTGTAATAATGAAAAAAAGACCAAAAATTTTGTCAACTCCACTACAGTCCAGTCCCCTACTGTCCACTCCACTACAGTCCAGTCCCCTACTGTCCACTCCACTACAGTCCAGTTCCCAACTGTCCACTCCACTACAGTCCAGTCCCCTACTGTCCACTCCACTACAGTCCAGTCCCCTACTGTCCACTCCACTACAGTCCAGTCCCCTACTGTCCACTCCACTACAGTCCAGTTCCCAACTGTCCACGCCACTACAGTCCAGTCCCCAACTTTCCACTACAGTCCAGTCCCCTACTGTCCACTCCACTACAGTCCAGTCCCCTACTGTCCACTCCACTACAGTCCTGTCCCCTACTGTCCACTCCACTACAGTCGGTCCCCTACTGTCCACTCTACTATAGTCCAGTTCCCAACTGTCCACGCCACTACAGTCCAGTCCCCAACTTTCCACTACAGTCCAGTCCCCTACTGTCCACTCCACTACAGTCCAGTCCCCTACTGTCCACTCCACTACAGTCCAGTCCCCTACTGTCCACTCCACTACAGTCCAGTCCCCTACTGTCCACTCCACTACAGTCCAGTCCCCTACTGTCCACTCCACTACAGTCCAGTCCCCTACTGTCCACTCTACTATAGTCCGGTACACTCTAGCACAGTTCTGCTGCCAGTCCAACTGCCAGCACTGCCTAGTCCCAGCTCCGATGTTGCCCAGGTACCAATCCACCAAAAGTACCTGTTAGTTGGCTTTGGGCAAACTTGCAAACGTTGATTGGGAGGGGTTCCCTGGCAGATTACCAACTACATCTTAAAGTCCACCTTCAGAGGAAATTAGTCCTGGCATGGAAATGGCCTATTGCAGTGAAACACTTTTCATCCTTGTGGCCTGCGCTGGTTCCTTTTGTCCATCTTACAGGGACTTTAGTTGATTCTTGATGACAATTCTTTTATGTTTGAGGACAAGATGTTTAAACAGGTCAGGAGGACTGCCAAGAGCAACTCCATGACCCCCTCATTCACATACTTGTGCTTCGTTTTATAGCCATCGTCGATGTATTGGAGCCACGTTCAGCCATCGTCCTGATCCATAGACATCTTATTGTGGAGGGACTCCTGCACACATTACACAGCATGCGTCATCCCGTTCAACCATTCAATCCCGTTTCTTCTAAAACTTGTGTCACATTTCTTGATGTTGCCGTGACAATCGATTCTTGAGGGAACTTATCTACTAATTTGTATTCTAAACCTTTGATAGAAATACTTTGTTACAAGTCTCTAGTGGCCGCCCCAAACACTTATGAAAATATGCCGTCTTCTCGGCTTTGTTCGTATCCTCGGGGTATGCACTAATCCAGATGAGAGGAAGTCCCAAACCGAGACGAGGGATACGTTGCTAGCTCCAGGATATCCCTATGAAGTTATTAGGAAAGCCCTTCATCGAGAATTTGCCCGGGTTCAGGACCCCACGCTCCCTTCTATGACCCCTTAAGGTGTTCCGTTTGTTCAGAGATACAGTCATGGTCAAAAATCTTGTCCCCGCCCCGCATTTCTGTCAGATAACGCAGCACGTCGCCCAGAAAATTGCTGCAATGACAAACGTTCCGGCATTCTCATGTTTATTTCTTTGGTTTGTATTGGTGACACAAAAAGGTGGGGAAACGAAAAAACAAATCTGACCCATTCCACGCAAAACCCCAAAAATGGACTGGACAAAATTATTGGCACCCTCAATGTAATATTTGGTCGCACACCCCTTGGAAAAATAACTGAAACCAATGGCCTCCTATAACCATCAATGAGTCTCTTCCACCGCTCTACTGGAATTTTGGATCGCTCTCCTTTCTCCAACCGCTCCAGGTCCCTCAGATTGGAAGGATTCCTTCTCCCAACTGATGTTCTGAGATCTCTCCACAGGAGCTCTATGAGATGGAGATTTGAAGTCATTGCTGTTTATAAACGATGTTACGTTGTATCTATCTCCTGTCTGATCGATGTTTATAAACAATGTTACTTTGTATCTCTCTATCTCCCGTCTGATCAATGTTTATAAACAATGTTACTTTGTATCCATCTATCTCCCATATGATCGATGTTTATAAACAATGTTACTTTGTATCTCTCTATCTCCTGTCTGATCGATGTTTATAAACAATGTTACTTTGTATCTCTCTATCTCCCGTCTGATCGATGTTTATAAACAATGTTACTTTGTATCACACTATCTCCCGTCTGATCGATGTTTAGAAACAATGTTACTTTGTATCTCTCTGTCTCCCGTCTGATCGATGTTTATAAACAATGTTACTTTGTATCTCGCCATCTCCTGTCTGATCGATGTTTATAAACAATGTTACTTTGTATCTATCTCCCGTTTGATCAATGTTTATAAATAATGTTACTTTGTATCTCTCCATCTCCTGTCTGATCAATGTTTATAAACAATGTTACTTTGTATCTCGCCATCTCCCGTATGATCGATGTTTATAAACAATGTTACTTTGTATCTCTCTATCTCCCATCTGATCGATGTTTATAAACAATGTTACTTTGTATCTCCATCTCCCGTCTGATCGATGTTTATAAACAATGTTACTTTGTATCTCTCTGTCTCCCGTCTGATCGATGTTTATAAACAATGTTACTTTGTATATCTCTGTCTCCTGTCTGATCGATGTTTATAAACAATGTTACTTTGTATCTCGCCATCTCCCGTCTGATCGATGTTTATAAACAATGTTACTTTGTATATCTCTGTCTCCTGTCTGATCGATGTTTATAAACACTGTCTCAGAAGGTTCGTTCTTTGACAGCAGACGCTTCTACAACTCCTGTAATACCCGTAGGACCTTGTGGCTGTCATTTAGACAGTTGGGATTTACCAGTAAGGCAGAGGGGCAGTAGATTCAAGTGGTTGATACATGTTTTTACTGCCCCAACCCCACCTTTTTGCCTCCAAATTTCCATGGTGCCCAGAGGGGTGAGTTCACAATGCTTGGCTTCACAATGTGCCAATTCTAATTTGCCAAGTTTGATGGGTGGCCCCACCTGTCAAGCCGGCCCATTGAAGTCAAGGTGAAAAGTGCTGGGTGTGTAGAGGTAAGCCCGGCCAGCATTGTGCTTGTCTATAGGAAACCTTATAGAGACATGAAAGGTCTGTAGATGCCGGAGATCTTCTTCTTGGGTCTTCACCCGCAGATCAGAACCATGGCTGAGGACAGGCCTGAAGACGGACCAGAAATTGTCCTCCAAAAAAATCTGTGAACTTCCATTGTCCAATTGTGAGTTCCATCCTGCCTCAGTTCCACTCAGAACCGATCTTCTCATCTTCTCATCAGCTACCAATCTACGTTTTATTTGTTCCTAATCCCGATAAAGCTTTTGTACATTGCTAATCTGTTTTTTGTTGGTTTTTTTCGAGGTCAAGTATCTCCACAAACCTCCATGGATGACTGGTAGGGCTTAAGACCATCTTCCCATCTTAATCCTCTGTGACACCCGTGTGGAACCCGTCTCGTGTAAGTGCGCTCACTCTCAAAACCTCTAAGCCGACCCCGTATTGTCAAATCCAGAAGTGGGGTCAAGGAGGATTAAGCTGTCCCTGTGGTCTTCAGCCTCAATAGGTGCTTCACTCAAAGTGATCAGTGTCGTTCCTTGCACCTGAAGATAAAAAAAAATGGAAATGAGAAAAGAGTTGAAGGTCTAGAAGGATGATGCGCAATGAATTGAAGAGATAAAGACAATACGGGACTGACACTTAGAGACAACTAGGTTGTGGTGGGTACGGTTGTGGTGGGTACGGTTGTGGTGGGTACGGTTGTGGTGGTATGGTTGTGGTGGGTACAGTTGTGGTGGTATGGTTGTGCTTGGTATGGTTGTGGTGGTACGATTGTGGTGGGTACGGTTGTGGTGGTACGGTTAGGTGGTATGGTTGTGGTGGGCACAGTTGCGGTGGTACGGTTGTGCTGGGTATGGTTGCGGTGGTACGGTTGTGCTGGGTATGGTTGTGGTGGTATGGTTGGGTGGTACGGTTGTGGTGGTACAGTTGTGGTGGTACGGTTGTGGTGGGTACGGTTGGGTGGTACGGTTGTGGTGGGTATGGTTGGGTGGTACGGTTGTGGTGGGTACGGTTGTGGTGATATGGTTATGGTGGGCACAATTGTGGTGGTACGGTTGTGCTGGGTATGGTTGTGGTGGTACGGTTGGGTGATATGCTTGTGGGGGTACGGTTGTGGTGGTACGGTTGTAGTGGTACGGTTGTAGTGGTACGGTTGTGGTGGGTACAGTTGTGGTGTTATGGTTGTGCTGGGTATGGTTGTGGTGGTACAGTTGGGTGGTACGGTTGTGGTGGTACGTTTGTGTTGGTACAGTTGGGTGGTACGGTTTTGGTGGTACAGTTGGGTGGTACGGTTGTGGTGGTACGGTTGTGGTGGTACGGTTGGATGGTACAGTTGGGTGGTACGGTTGTGGTGGTACCGTTGGGTGGTACGGTTGTGGTGGTACGGTTGGGTGGTACGGTTGGATGGTACAGTTGGGTGGTACGGTTGTGGTGGTACGGTTGGGTGGTACGGTTGTGGTGGTATGGTTGGGTGGTACGGTTGGGTGGTACGGTTGGATGGTACAGTTGGGTGGTACGGTTGTGGTGGTACAGTTTGTCGGGGTCCTCATCATCACCCTTGGCTATGAACAATGGAGAGACACACGTGTGGTTCATTTAGTTCTGAAACAAAATCTGGACGACATTTCCGTGATTCGGAGATTCGGTTGTGTTTGAATTCCCGAGTTACAATAGTAATGAAGTTAAACAAATTCAAAACCACAAATTGTCTGAATTCGAAACGAGTTTGAATACAAAATCAAATTTCAAAAACAAATTGGAACTGTAAACATATCGCTGACTATTACCAAAAGGGTGATCACCACCGGAGTCAATATACAGATCTCACAGGACACTCAATAAACCAACATCATTGCGCCAATGTACTTCAATGAAAAGTATATATGGTAGGAGCTGCTATAATAATAATGACTGTAAATAATGAAAAATGTGATCACAACCAACCACAAATAATAGCGCAACCCTACACCTACAATTACATAAATAAATATGTGAATGTTCATATATAAATTAATAAATAAATAAGTGAATGTTCATATGTAAATTAATAAATAAATAGATAAATATATCCACCACCACATATGTGCACATTAATAAATATCACAAATCAATAAGTCCATTCAAAAAAAAGTCCATGAATGATCCTTTCATAAATTAAATAATGAAACAAATATTATTATTAATCTGCATCAATAAATAAAAAGTGAAAAAAATAATAATAAATAAATAAATAAATAATACAAATAAAATAAAAAAACTTAGGCATCGCTAATAAAACAATTTAAATCCAGTTCCACATTCAATCCCTTAGGAGTCAAAGCTTCAGTTAGATATCCATTTAGTTTCACATTTAGATATCTCTCTCACTCCATTGGAACCTCTCCAAGCTTTAGGGACAGATTCAATAGCCCAAAATTTCAAACCGGTGAGGTTACAATTGTGATGTTTCTTAAAGTGTAATGACACTCTATGATATTTATATTATTTATTATTATTATTTTTAACTTTTTGATTATTGATGCAGATTAATAATATTTGTTTTAATATATTAATATGTTATTGAATGTATAATTATAATTGTGTTGATTGTTATTACATTGATATGTATTGAGATTGAGATTGTGCAGATTGCTATTGCATTGATTTGTATTATAATTACGCTGTAGTTACACTATCTATGCACAGGATGGCGTTGTCACAACGAGGTAGTCCTGTGTATGGATTGGATCACTTGTATTAGGGTTAATACATTGCACCTGTTGCTGTAGTAATTGGGCCAATCAGGAAGGAGTGGTATCTATAAGAGCGCTCTCCATGCACTGTTGACCACTCCTTCAGAAGAAGTTGTCTGACGAAACGCGTTAGAGAGTGGCTATCGGTGACATCATCACGCACGCACGCTATCCCATGTATCCGGACCACGTGGTTGTACCATCGCCATCTTGGTTGAGGGCGGGTGAGACACCGGAGACAGAGCCTGTGGCTCCTAATCAATGTTTGCTTGTTTTTTACTCATTGTGAGTGCGGTTTTAAGGGGGTTTTGTTACCAATAAACTAGCTGGATGATATTGCACAATGGCGACTATGTTTTCTATTCACATGTGCTAATTGGATACGAGAGGATTTCCTAATCACCGGAGCATTGTGGTGGATTGCTGGATATATAAAGATACTCTGGTTTATCACCAGCACATGGTGAGTGTGCATTTTGATGGGGTGTTTTGAGCACCGGATGTCACGTTGGTGAAGGAGGATCTCATAATCCCATTATTTCATTTATGGAAGCATCATTCATGGACTTTTTTTGAATGGACTTATTGATTTGTGATATTTATTAATGTGCACATATGTGGTGGTGGATATATTTATCTATTTATTTATTAATTTATATATGAACATTCACATATTTATTTATTAATTTATATATGAACATTCACATATTTATTTATTTATTAATTTATATATGAACATTCACATATTTATTTATATATGAACAGTCACTTATTTATTTATTAATTTATATATGAACATTCATATATTTATTTATTAATTTATATATGAACATTCACATATTTATTTATTTATTTATTAATTTATATATGAACATTCACATAATTATTTATGTATTAATTTATATATGAACATTCACATATTTATTTATTAATTAATTAATTAATTTATTTATATATGAACATTCACATATTAATTTATTTATTTTTTTATATATGAACATTCACATATTTATTTATTTATTTATTAATTTATGTATGAACATTCACTTATTTATTTATTATTTTATATATGAACATTCACTTATTTATTTATTATTTTATATATGAACATTCACATATTTATTTATTATTTTATATATGAACATTCACATATTTATTTATTATTTTATATATGAACATTCACTTATTTATTTATTATTTTATATATGAACATTCACATATTTATTTATTTATTTATTAATTTATATATGAACATTCACATAATTATTTATGTATTAATTTATATATGAACATTCACATATTTATTTATTAATTAATTAATTTATTTATTTATATATGAACATTCACATATTTATTTATTTATTAATTTATGTATGAACATTCACTTATTTATTATTTTATATATGAACATTCACTTATTTATTTAATATTTTATATATGAACATTCAGATATTTATTTATTATTTTATATATGAACATTCACTTATTTATTTATTATTTTATATATGAACATTCACATATTTATTTATGTAATTGCAGGTGTAGGGTTGCGCTATTATTTGTGGTTGGTTGTCATCACATTTTTCATTGTTTACAGTCACATTGCTGACTTTTGCTGATTTCCTTCAAAGACTGCGTGTATCAGCCGGGTTCACACTGATGCGGTGCGGCACATCACATGCCATTTGCATACCTGTGTGAATCACATGTGATTTGTGTGCGGTACGATCGGAGCCGTATCAAATCGCACCTCACCCGCACCAAAAAGGTGCAGGACCCGGTTTTTGTCCGCACCAGAATCGGATCACATTGTTATTCACACCCATGCAATCCAATTCTGCACATCGCACCGCGTTTTGCAAACTAATTTTTGGGTGACATTAACCTAAAATACCCCCCGTTCGTGTTCATTTGGCGGCCAAACATTTGTACCTAATGAACGTTCGACCGCGATCTTCAAACTCAATGCAAGTCTATGGGACACCAACTTGTGAATTCAAAAGTGCCCATTTTGCAGATCTACAGGCAAGGTATTGGCCATAAAAGGGGTGTGGGGACTCGGGGACTCGGGGACTGTCCTGAGGGACAGGAATCGGTGAAAAAAAAGTGCCATTTTTAAAGGGAGCGGTCAGTAAAAAAAAAAGAAAAAACATCGTAGGGTCCCCCCCAATTCATATTAGACCCTTTAGGTCTGGTAGGAA
The DNA here is from genome assembly GCF_062004578.1 of Staurois parvus. Taxonomy (NCBI): domain Eukaryota; kingdom Metazoa; phylum Chordata; class Amphibia; order Anura; family Ranidae; genus Staurois; species Staurois parvus. The sequence goes on along the minus strand of NW_028318732.1, from coordinate 126,441 downwards.
GGTTAGGAGGGACCCCACAGTAAAAAAAAAAAAAAGTGTATGGGGTTCCCCGTAAAACCCTTAAGGCCTGGTAGGTCTCCCTAATCTTCACCCAGTCTTCCTTTGGCTGTTTGACTGGCCGAGCCGCGATGACGTCACTTGCGGGAGTTGTGGCATGGCTGGCTCCATGGACAGTGACGTCACCGGCTGCCACTATAGTAAATAGTTCCTAAACAGTGCAAGTTTATGAAATTTCCCGGATTGGATCCATCCATTCATCCATCCATTCATCCATCCATTCATCCATCCATTCATCCATCCATTCATCCATCCATTCATTCATTCATCCATTCATCCATCCATTCATCCATTCATCCATCCATTCATCCATCCATTCATCCCTTCATCCATTCATTCATCCATCCATTCATCCCTTCATCCATTCATTCATCCATTCATTCATCCATCCATTCATCCATCCATTCATTCATCCATCCATCCACGTCGCCACACTTTATTTTGCTTAAAAGTCACATTGAAAAACAGCCACGGCCATCTTGAGTAAGGGCAGATGATTCCCCCTAAAAACCTTAAGGCCTGGTCAGGGACGGACTGACAACTCATGGGGCCCCCGGGCAATAGGGGATCATGGGGCCCCTGTGTCCTTGCCCAAACTCAAAAAAGCCTATGAAAAAGGTACCAGGGGCATCTCATGGGGCCCCCTACTGACCCCGGGCCCTCGGGCAGCGCCCGAGTTTCCAAATGGTCAGTCCGCTCCTGGGCCTAGTAGGACTTTTAAGGGGAAACCCACCTCTCAAAAATGTGTGAAAAAAATGTGGGGTCTCCCCTAAGTTTCCACCAGAGCCTTGATCCGAGCATAGGCCTGGTAGGGAAGGAAAGGGGGGGCAAATGAGCACGCCCCCCCCCCCACATGGCTTACCAGGCCACATGACCTCGGCATGGGATGGTGTCCTCGGGCAGATGGGGACAACCGGGCCAGTGTTTTGGAGGTCTGCAGGCAGGGGGGCTCATTAACATCAGGGTACCCCTTTGATGCTGCCACCCCCGTTGTACTGTACCCCTCCCCATTCACTAAAGGGTTACATTCATTACATAGAAAAAGACTTTTTGAAAAATTCCTTTATTCAACAAAAAAACCCCAAAACAACAGTTTTTGACAAGTCCTTTAATAACCAAAAAAAGTACAAAAAAAAATGGTTCGATCATTGGAATCGATCGTCCAACATGGCGTCCAGCTTTGTCACGATGCCGCCGACTCACCGAAAAAAAAAAACGATGACGCCCGCCGACCCGTTCGCACCCGCCAAACACTCTCCGCAGTCTGGCGTTTGTCGGTCAGATGTAAACAGTTGGGCTGTGATTGGCCAAAACATTGCACCTGACCTGCTTTGGCCAATCACAATGCACTGTAAGAGCCCAGTGCATTGTGGGGGCACGGAGGGCGGAGAGCCCTTACCGTTCGCGATTTCGGCGAACACACAAATGGCCTATAGTAAATATTTCCCGGATTGGATCCAGCCATCCATCCATCCACGTCACCGCACTTTATTTTGCTTAGAAGTCACTTTGAAAAACAGCCGCGGCCATCTTGAGTAAGGGCAGATGATTCATGTAATATTTACTTCCTGGAATCCATCTGCCCTTAGCTCAGGCATGCAGGCAGGAGGGTATGTTTAGCTGAGAAAGCCCCTCCTCCCATGAAGACTCCTTGGATGTAGGACATCATTTTGGCCTAGGCCAGAAACCAGGAAGTAACTGAAGAAATGTAAAAAAAACCCAAAAAGTATCAAGGATCCATACTTCGCAACTGTCCCTGATTTCGAGGGGCTGTCCCTGATTTCAAGGCCAGAAACCAGGAAGTAACTGAAGAAATGTAAAAAAAAAATTACTACCATGGAGCTGTTAAGCTCTCTGTTAGTTCACTGATTTCTCCTGTCTTCTCCTACGATGTATGAGCACATACGCAACATTTCGAGACAGATGGCAGCAAGCACAGTCACAGGGAGCACCGACCTTCACAAGTCAGTGTGCCACTGGTGGTATTCTGACCACATGTGTTGCCACGTCTGCTATTTCATCATGGACAGCAAGTTAGAACAAAGAGCAAATGTGAATGACCCGTCCTTCGTGTTGAGGATCATTGCTGGCGATGAAACTTGGGTGTACGGGGTTCACTGCTGGGTTCACTACTGGTGGTAACGTGGTAGAACATCACTGGAAGAAGACAAGAGATCAGGAAGACCTCCAACGAGCCCAACCCCTGAAAATGTCAAAACCATTTGGCGACTTGTGCATGATGATCGTCAGAGAATAATCCACAACATTGCTGCCATTGTCGGTTTGTCATATGGAACAGTCCAGGTGACCCTCACGTGTGAATGGAACGTGTGCCGTGTTGCTGCCAAGTTCCTCCCCAGGCTGCTGACCCAGGAGCAGAAGGAGCACCGCGTCCAAGTCTGCCCAGAACTCCGTCATTGTGCCGTGCATGACCCGTCCTTCATGTCGAGGATCGTTAACAGTGACGAAACTTTGGTGTACGGGGTTCAGGCAGAATTTCATGTTGGCTCTTTGTTCTAACTTGCTCCACGATGAAATAGCAGACGTGGTAATGTGGTAGCAGAAGAACATCACTGGAAGACGGTCAGAGATCAGGAAGACCTTCAACAAGTCCAATCCCTGAAAATTCGATCACTTGTGCATGATTCGGTGACTTGTGCATGATGATTGTCGGAGAATAATCCACAACATTACTGCCATTGTCGGTGTGTCATATGGAACAGCCCAGGTGACCCTCACGTGTGAATGGAACATGTGCCGTGTTGCTACCAAGTTCCTCCCCGGCTGCTGACCCAGGAGCAGAAGGAGCACCGCGTCCAAGTCTGCCCAGAACTCCGTCAGCGTACCACGGATGACCCGTCCTTCATGTTGAGGATCATTAACAGTGACGAAACTTGGGTGTACGGGGTTCAGGCAGAATTTCACTTTGGCTCTTTGTTCTAACTTGCTGTCCACGATGAAATAGCAGACGTGGTAATGTGGTAGCAGAAGAACATCACTGGAAGACGGTGACATATAAGGAAGATCTTCAATGAGCCCAACCCCTGAAAACAACTATTGTTGGTGTTTCATATGGAACAGTCCAGGCAATCCTCACATGTGATTTAAATGTGCGCTGTGTTGCTGCAAAGTTCCTCCCCAGGCTGCTGACCCAGGAACAGAAAGGACACTCCGTCCAAGCCTGCCCAGAAGTCCATCAGTGCGCCATGGATGTCCTGTCCTTCATGTCAAGGATCATTACAGGTGTCAGAACTTGGGTGTACCGGGTTCTTGAAGAATTTCACATTTGCTCTTTGTTCTACCTTGCTGTCCGCGATGAAAGAGCAGATGTGGTAACGTGGTAGCAGAAGACCATCACTGGAAGACGATCAGAGATCAGGAAGACCTCCAACGAGCCCAACCCCTGGAAACGCCCTCTCTCCAAAGATGAAGATCCAGCTCAAAGGTCGCCGGTTTGAAAACTTTGTGGAGATCCAGCGATTTGCCCAATTTTACACAGAATTTCACGTTGGCTCTTTGTTCTAACTTGCTGTCCACGATGAAATAGCAGACGTGGTAGCATGGTAGTGGAAGAACATCACTGGAAGAAGACAAGAGATCAGAAAGACCTCCAACGAGCCCAACCCCTGAAAATGTTGTAACCATTCGGTGACTTGTGCATGATGATTGTTGGAGAATAATCCACAACATTGCTGCCATTGTCGGTGTGTCCTACGGAACAGTCCAGGTGATCCTCACGTGTGAATGGAACATGTGCCGTGTTGCTACCAAGTTCCTCCCCAGGCTGCTGACCCAGGATCAGAAGAAGCACTGCGTCCAAGTCTGCTCAGAACTCCGTCAGCGTACCACGGATGATCCGTCCTTCATGTCGAGGATCATTAATGGTGACGAAACTTGGGTGTACGGGGTTCAGGCAGAATTTCACGTCTGCTCCTTGTTTTAACTTGCTGTCCATGATGAAAGAACAGATGTGGTAACAGAAGAACATCACTGGAAGATGAGAGATAAGGAAGACCTTCAACGAGCCCAACCTCTGAAAACTGCCATTGTCGGTGTGTCATACGGAACAGTCCAGGCAATCCTCACATGTGATTTGAACGTGTGCCGTGTTGCTGCCCAGTTCCTCCCCGGCTGCTGATCCAGGAGCAGAAAGAGCACCGCGTCCAAATCTGCCCAGAACTCCATCAGCCGTGTCATGGATGAGCCATCCTTCATGTTGAGGATCATTAATGGTGACGAAACTTGGGTGTACGGGGTTCAGGCAGAATTCACATTTGCTCTTTGTTCTACCTTGCTGTCCGCGATGAAAGAGCAGATGTGGTAATGTGATAGCAGAAGACCATCACTGGAAGACGATGAGAGATCAGGAAGACCTTCAACGAGCCCAACCCCAGAAATACCCTCTCCCCGAAGATGAAGATCCAGCTCAAGGCTGCTGTTTCGACAACGTTGCGGAGATCCAGCGATTGGCCCAATTTCACACAGAATTTCATGTTTGCTCTTTGTTCTAACTTGCTGTCTATGATGAAATCGCAGACGTGGTAACGCACGAGGTCAGCACAGCGCCAGCTGCACAGCTCCCGATGTACACAGGACAATGTCTTTTGGCACACTGACTTATGAAGGTTGTGCTCCCTGTGACCGTGCGTGCAGCCTTGTGCTTCAAAACTTTTTTTTCACCTCCTCGTAGATACACTGACAGTCTGCAGGAGACCTGCATAGCACCCTCTATCTGCTGACCGGGTGCAATGCTTTGCAGGCTCACAGTAAAACAAAAAATAATTGCACATTTTGTTACCTGAACTTATCCTTTACAACAGGGGTCCCCAAACTGCAGCCCAGGGGCCAGATACGGCCCCTTGCTTGCCTTTGTACTGCCCTCTTCTTCCTACTGACACAACTATGAGGCACTACTCTTTCTACTGACACCAGTGATGAAGTACTATTTCTTTCACTGACACCAATGATAGGATAGTATTCTTTTCACTGACACCAATGATGGGGCACTATTCCCCCACTGACACCAATGATGGGGCACTATTCCTCCCACTGACACCAATGATGGGACACTATTCCTCCCACTGACACCAATGATGGAGCACTATTCCTCCCACTGACACCAATGATGGGGCACTATTCCTCCCACTGATACCAATGATGGGGCACTATTCCTCCCACTGATACCAATGATGGGGCACTATTCCTCCCACTGACACCAATGATGGGGCACTATTCCTTCCACTGACACCAATGATGGGGCACTATTCCTCCCACTGACACCAATGACAGAGCAAGTATATATAAAATCCCTTCCTATCGATTCGCTAACGCTGCCGACAGCACGAGGAAATACAGTCAATGTACAGTATGACAACGCGGGTGCGATTCTGGGTGCAATGAGAGCCGATTCCAATGGTTGATCTCCGCAGCAGATCTCACGGGTGGGGGGGGAACACAGAAGGCAGGGCCCAATCACAAGCTATTTGCGCCCCCCCCCATGAAGATCTATTGCTATACATTACAAAGTAACTTTTGTTATACTTGTGATGCTGATTGTTACAATGTATCAGCTCAGTGCACAGTCTGTGTGGAGCTCTACCGCCACCTTAAGGCCATTTCTGAGAAGTGCATCGAACAGCCTGGACTTGTACCGCCTGCCTTCCTGGAGACCGGGGTCACATGGTGCTGGACGCACATCTAATTCGCACAGGAATCGCACCGCATTGCTGTGCGAATGACACGCAGTGTCTGCGCGGTGCGATTGGAGCCCTACATTTGGTACAGCCGAAATCGCATCGCATCCGCGCCAAAAAAAGGTGCAGGACCCTTCTTTTTTTTTACCTGCACCTGAATCGCATCACACGGGTGTTCTCACTCATGCGATGCAAATTTCTGGCAAACGCATTGCATTTTGCAATCTGTTTCAGGCTAGGCTCACACCTATGCAGCTCGCGTTTGATCCGTGCACTCTGCAGTGCTTTTTGCGTTTTTGCACATGCTCGTTTGACACGTTTTGATTTTTAACGCACTACATGCATTCCTGCAGCATCTCCATTGAAGTCTACTGAACCAAAATGCAAAGTTTTGCATTTTAAAATGAGTTCACACTGATGCAGTGCGGAATTTGCGGCGTTTTCTGTGCGAATTTCGCACCGCATCACAATTGCACAGTTCATATGAACCGCTGTGGGTGTGTAATAGCACTTCGAAATTGGTTAGCAAAACACAGTGCGATGTGCAGAATCGGATCGCATGGGTGTGAATCCCCTTTTGATCCAACTGTAGTGCGGACCAAAAAGGGTGTGGTGCGATTTGAGCCACACAAAATGTACGACTCAAATTGCACCGCACAGAATTCGCATGTGATTTGCGCAGGAATGTGGTGTGGGTCCTGTGAGAGTCGCATGCGTTGTGCCGCACTGCATCAGTGTGAACCCGGGCAAGGACAGTTCACACTCCAAGCGTTTCAGTTGCTTTTTTTTCTGCTTCCAAAACGCACAGAAAGTCGGTGATATGGCTGTCAATGTCACAGTTCACATCAGCGCAGGGGCGGACTGACCATTTGGAAACTCAGGCACTGTCTGAGGGCCCGGGGTCAGTAGGGGGCCCCATGAGATGCCCCTGGTACCTTCTTCATAGGCTTTTTTGAGTTTGGGCAAGGACACAGGGGCCCCATGATCCCCTATTGCCCGGGGGCCCCATGAGTTGTCAGTCCGCCCCTGCATCAGCGCTTGCAGTTCCAGTGCGTTCCAGTTGCAGAAAAAAAAAGTATTACAGGCTGCATTTTTCCTGCACAGAACTGTCCTGGAATGCGGTAAAATGCATCAAAAACGCACCGGAATGCACTAAAACGCACATGTCCCTATTTAAATTGTAAAAAAAGAGAGGGGGGGAAATGAACAGGAAAGCATCAAAAATGCACTGAAATGCATCAAAGACGCATCAAAAACACACCAGAATGCGTCAAAAACACTCATGGGGAAACGCATCTGGAATCAGTGTGAACTCATTTTTAAATGCAAAACTTTGCATTTTGGTTCAATAGACTTCAATGGAGATGCTGCAGGAATGCATGTAGTCAAGACGCGTCAAAAACACTCATGGGGAAACGCATCTGGAACACATCTGGACTGCATTTCTACAATGTGAACCGGCCCTCAGGCTAGGCTCCCACCTATGCAGTTTGCGTTTGATCCGTTTCTGCAGTGCGTTTTGCGTTTTTGACGTGCTTTGCATTTTTTTACCAACTTGTTGCTGGGCAGATTACAATGCAAAACGCATCAAAAACGCTCTACATGCTTTTCTGCAGCGTCTCCATTGAAGTCTGTTGAACCAAAATTCGAAGTTTTGCTTTGAAAAAAGTCCCTGACCCTTTCCAAAAAAATGCACCGGGGTGAAAACGGGGAGATGTGAAACCTGTCCCATAGGGAATCATGTTAAATGGGCTGTACTGTGTTTCTGCAAAATGCGATTGCAATGCGGTGCGGGAAACGTACAGGATTTGCAGCTTTTCCCGCACCGCGTCAGGGTGAAGCCACACAAAGTTGTCCTGCAGCCCCCTTCCTCCCGGGTCTCCAGCCAGCCGCAGATCCCCCGACTTCCCACAGTGTCACCCAACCTCCCACAGTGTCACCTAACCTCCCACAGTGCCACCCAACATCCCACAGTGCCACCCAACCTCCCACAGTGCCACCCAACATCCCACAGTGTCACCCAACATCCCACAGTGTCACCCAACCTCCCACAGTGCCACCCAACCTCCCACTGTGCCACCCAACCTCCCACAGTGCCACCCAACCTCCCACAGTGTCACCCAACCTCCCACAGTGTCACCTAACCTCCCACAGTGTCACCTAACCTCCCACAGTGTCACCTAACCTCCCACAGTGCCACCCAACCTCCCACAGTGTCACCTAACCTCCCACAGTGTCACCTAACCTCCCACAGTGCCACCCAACCTCCCACAGTGCCACCCAACCTCCCACTGTGCCTCCCAACCTCCCACAGTGCCTTCCAACCTCTCACAGTGGCCTGCAGTGGCCGCCAGGCCCCATGAGAGACCTTAGCCCCCTTGTTGCCCCCCCCAAACCTTCACCAGTGCCCCCCACCCCCTGCAGTGCCCCCCGTAGCTCAACCACTTCCAGGCTATGGACTTTAATCGGCAGAACGACAATTTATTCTGGCTATTGAAATGAATTACCGCGAAATGCGCCTAGTGTTATCGCGTTTTAGCCGCGTTTCCACGCATTTACACAGGCCGAGCGTTTTTTTTCCGTCAAATCGCTGCTGCTCCTGGACCCGCTGGCAGTGGGGTTTTGTTTGCCTCTAAATGCCCCCACATGCATGGACACAATCAGCGGCATTTAGAGGCAAAAAAAAAAGACAGACACCCCTAACAGCCACATAGGCTCTAAAGCCAAGAACTGAGTGATCACATGACCGCTGATCGCTCAGTTCTCGGTCTTCACAGTCAGCCACCACTCTCCACTCGTCCCCTAGAGTGCCGAGCTGGAGAGGGGGTGGGAGCGAATGGCTTTGGCTCTCAGCAGTGTGAGATCTGCAGCCAGCTGTCAATCAGGCAGCTGGGTGGATCCCGACATTATTGTCAGGATCCTTTCCAGAGCCTTGAGCCACTCTGTGATGCTTTCACCCGCTGTCAGCTGATTCTGGGTCATAGGAGAGAAAGTAAGTGCACCCCTGTGACCCACATGAGACACATGGCCAAAAATGCTCCTACGGTGCCTTCCAGCTCCCATAATGCCCAACAAGTTCCCATAGTGGCCTACTGTGCCTTCAGCCCCTTCTGAGAGCCCCCAGCCCACAGTACCCCCCCAGTCTGCTGCAGAGCCTTCAGCCTTTCATAGTGCCCCCTACCCTCCAATCCAGCCCCTCACCCTCCCACAGTGCCCCCCAGTCTGCTGCAGAGCCTTCAGCCTTCCATAGTGCCCCCTACCCTCCAATCCAGTCCCTCAGCCTCCCCCAGTGCCCCCCAGTGTGCAACAGAGCCTTCAGCCTTTCATAGTGCCCCCTACCCTCCAATCATGTCCATCAGCCCCCCACAGTGCCCCCAGTCTGCTGCAGAGCCTTCAGCCTTTCATAGTGCCCCCCCCCCCCCAGTCTGTTGCAGAGCCTTCAGCCTTTCATAGTGCCACCTACCCTCCAATCCAGTCCCTCAGCCTCCCACAGTGCCCCCCCCCCCCAGTCTGTTGCAGAGCCTTCAGCCTCTCATAGTGCCCCCTACCCTCCAATCCAGTCCCTCAGCCTCCCACAGTGCCCCCCAGTCTACTGCAGAGCCTTCAGCCTTTCATAGTGCCCCCTACCCTCCAATCCAGTCCCTCAGCCTCCCACAGTGCCCCCCAGTCTGCTGCAGAGCCTTCAGCCTTTCATAGTACCCCCTACCCTCCAAATGAGTCCCACAGTATGCCGATTCTTCCACAGTGCCCCCCCCCCCAGGCTCCTACAGAAAGTCCGTTCCCTATAGGGTCACCAGATCTGTTGCAGAGTCCATTAATCCACTGCACAACCCCCATCCAGCCCCAACCCAGAGCCTACCAGCATTTCATTGAATATTCTGTATTCCCATACTTTAAATATGTGAGTATAAAAAACATTTTCTTTACTGTTGGGACATGAAGGGTTTTGGAAGAATGAAAGGTTTTGCAGCAGCTCCTCACCCCTAGACCCATCCTGACTGCAACAGCCCCTCACCCCTAGACCCATCCTGACTGCAACAGCCCCTCACCCCTAGACCCATCCTGACTGCAACAGCCCCTCACCCCTAGACCCATCCTGACTGCTACAGTTCCTCACCCCTAGACCCATCCTGACTGCAGCAGCTCCTCACCCCTAGACCCATCCTGACTGCAGCAGCTCCTCACCCCTAGACCCATCCTGACTACAACAGCTCCTCACCCCTAGACCCATCCTGACTGCAACAGCTTATCACCCCTAGACCCATCCTGACTGCAACAGATTCTCACCCCCTAGACCCATCCTGACTGCAACAGATTCTCACCCCCTAGACCCATCCTGACTGCAACAGATTCTCACCCCCTAGACCCATCCTGACTGCAACAGATTCTCACCCCCAGACCCATCCTGACTGCTACAGTTCCTCACCCCTAGACCCATCCTGACTGCTACAGTTCCTCACCCCTAGACCCATCCTGACTGCAACAGTTCCTGACCTCTAGACCCATCCTGACTGCAACCGCTCCTGACCTCTAGACCCATCCTGACTGCAACAGTTCCTCACCCCTAGACCCATCCTGACTGCAACAGCTCCTCACCTCTAGACCCATCCTGACTGTAACAGTTCCTCACCCCTAGACCCATCCTGACTGCAACAGCTCCTCACCCCTAGACCCATCCTGACTGCAACAGCTCCTTACCTCTAGACCCATCCTGACTGCAACAGCTCCTCACCCCTAGACCCATCCTGACTGCAACAGCCCCTCACCCCTAGACCCATCCTGACTGCAACAGCCCCTCACCCCTAGACCCATCCTGACTGCAAAAGCTCTTCACCCCTAGACCCATCCTGACTGCAACAGTTCCTCACCCCTAGACCCATCCTGACTGCAACAGTTCCCCACCCCTAGACCCATCCTGACTGCTACAGTTCCTCACCCCTAGACCCATCCTGACTGCAATATCCTCCTCACCCCTAGACCCATCCTGACTGCAACGTCCTCCTCACCCCTAGACCCATCCTGACTGCAACAGTTCCTCACCCCTAGACCCATCCTGACTGCAACAGTTCCTCACCCCTAGACCCATCCTGACTGCAACAGTTCCTCACCCCTAGACCCATCCTGACTGCAACAGTTCCTCACCCCTAGACCCATCCTGACTGCAACAGCCCCTCACCCCTAGACCCATCCTGACTGCAACAGTTCCTCACCCCTAGACCCATCCTGACTGCAACAGTTCCTCACCCCTAGACCCATCCTGACTGCTACAGCCCCTCACCCCTAGACCCATCCTGACTGCAACAGTTCCTCACCCCTAGACCCATCCTGACTGCAACAGTACCTCACCCCTAGACCCATCCTGACTGCAACAGTTCCTCACCCCTAGACCCATCCTGACTGCAACAGTTCCTCACCCCTAGACCCATCCTGACTGCTACAGTTCCTCACCCCTAGACCCATCCTGACTGCAACAGTTCCTCACCCCTAGACCCATCCTGACTGCAACAGTTCCTCACCCCTAGACCCATCCTGACTGCTACAGTTCCTCACCCCTAGACCCATCCTGACTGCTACAGTTCCTCACCCCTAGACCCATCCTGACTGCTACAGTTCCTCACCCCTAGACCCATCCTGACTGCAACAGTTCCTCACCCCTAGACCCATCCTGACTGCAACAGCTCCTCACCCCTAGACCCATCCTGACTGCAACAGCCCCTCACCCCTAGACCCATCCTGACTGCAACAGCCCCTCACCCCTAGACCCATCCTGACTGCAACAGCCCCTCACCCCTAGACCCATCCTGACTGCAACAGCCCCTCACCCCTAGACCCATCCTGACTGCAACAGTTCCTCACCCCTAGACCCATCCTGACTGCAACAGTTCCTCACCCCTAGACCCATCCTGACTGCAACAGTTCCTGACCCCTAGACCCATCCTGACTGCAACAGTTCCTCACCCCTAGACCCATCCTGACTGCAACCGCTCCTCACTCCTAGACCCATCCTGACTGCAACAGCTCCTCAACTCTAGACCCATCCTGACTGCAACAGCTCCTCACCTCTAGACCCATCCTGACTGCAACAGCTCCTCACCCCTAGACCCATCCTGACTGCAACAGCCCCTCACCCCTAGACCCATCCTGACTGCAACAGCTCCTCACCACTAGACCCATCCTGACTGCAACAGCCGCTCACCCCTAGACCCATCCTGACTGCAACAGCTGCTCACCCCTAGACCCATCCTGACTGCAACAGCTGCTCACCCCTAGAACCATCCTGACTGCAACAGCTCCTCACCCCTAGACCCATCCTGACTGCTACAGCTCCTCACCCCTAGACCCATCCTGACTGCAACAGCCCCTCACCCCTAGACCCATCCTGACTGCAACAGATTCTCACCCCCTAGACCCATCCTGACTGCAACAGATTCTCACCCCCTAGATTGGCCGTTTACATTACAGCTGCACAGCGTTGTCGGCCTGGACATAGAACTTGTGTCAGCATCAGGGAAACAGCTGCAGGATCACCAGGACATTCCCTCATAATAACTCCAGGCTGCTTAATGGACCAAAAAAAAAGATGCTTTGAGGTGCCGATCAGAATTACTCTCAGTGATCATTTACTACTCCTGGAAATTGATTGTTAGTGATGTTGATGACTTCATTTATTATTAATATCTCTTCTGCACAGAGCTGTGCTGGGATTGGTTGCTCCCTGAGGCGGCCATTTTTGATGCCTCCCTGACACTGGACCACACGATGCCGGCCTCCAGGCCACAAAAATTAATTGGTTGCTAGGACACAGGTCACACAGTGTCATTGGTTGCTAGGGCACAGGTCACACAATCTCATTGGTTGTTAGGATGCAGGTGGCTGGGTCATATAGTGTCGGGTCAGTGTAATTGGTCACTAGGATGCAGGTCACACAGTGTCAAGGGTTTCTAGGATACAAGTCTCAGAGTGTCATTGGTTTCTAGGACGCAGGTCACACAGTGTCCTTGATTGCCAGGACACAGGTCAGTGTAATTAGTTGCTAGGATGCAGGTCACACAGTGTCAAGGGTTGCTAGGATGTAGGTGGCTAGGTCACACAGTGACATTGGTTTCTAGGACGTAGGTCACACAGTGTGATTGGTTGCTAGGACACAGGTCCCACAGTATCATTGGTTGCTAGGATGTAGGTGGCCAGTTCACATGGTGTTAATGGTTGTTAGGCCAGAGGTCACTGGTTGCTAGGACACAGGTCACACAGTGTCATTGGTTTCTAGGACGCAGGTCACACAGTGTCAGTGGTTGCTAGGGTACAGGTCACACAATGTCATTGATTGTTAGGATGCAGGTGGCTGGGCCATATAGTGTTGGGTCACTGTAACTGGTAGCTAGGATACAGGTCTCAGAGTGTCATTGGTTGCTAGGACACAGGTCGCACAGTGTGATTGGTTGCAAGGGCAAAGGTCACACAGTGCCATTGGTTGCTAGGATGTAAGTGGCCAGGTCACACGGTGTTACTGTTTGTTAGGCCAGAGGTCACTGGTTTCTAGGATGCAGGTCACAGAGTGTCATTGGTTGCCAATACACAGGTCAATGTAATTGGTTTCTAGGACGTAGGTCACATAGGGGTTTATTTACTAAAGCTGGAGAGTCCAAAATCAGACTCCCTTCTGCATAGAAACCAATCAGCTTCTAACCTCAGCTTGTTCAATGAAGCTTTGGCAATGAAACCTGGAAGCTGATTGGTTTCTATGCAGAAGGGAGTCTGATTTTGCACTCTCCAGCTTTAGTAAATAAACCCCATAGTGACATTGGTTGTTAGGATGTAGGTGGCCATGTCACATGGTGTTACTTGTTAGGCCAGATGTTACTGGTTGCTAAGACACAGGTCACACAGTGTCAGGGGTTGCTGGGATACAGGTCACACAATGTTATTGGTTGCTAGGATGGAAGAGTCTGCACCATAACAACAAATGGCCCTCTGGAAAAGGCCGAGCCGCGGGACGACAACCCTCCAAATACTATGTGTGATCGTTTATTCACATGAACACCTCTGTATTGTACACGGAAGGGCAGGTGCCCACATCCAAAATGGCGGCGACACTCCCATACCGGCATCGTCCTATTCACAAGAGGACAGAACCAAGATTCCGCCCACAATGCGATCACCTGACTTCACGATTGACGTCACCTATAAGTACGTGAGGCCGGCGGCTGGCCGTGCCTGAGGGAGTGGGCGTGTCCTGGAAGTGGAGGAGCAAGATGGCGGCGACGGGCAGAGTGTGGGGGAGGGTCGGGGCTGTGTCAGGGGCCCTGGCTGTCAGCTTGGGAGCCTATGGAGCCCATGGTGAGAGAAAAGGGGGGATGGGAGAGTCCTGAGCTCGGCTGGGACCCCATTATATATAAACGGGGGGAGGGGAGGGTAATAGACTGGTGCTCTGTGAACATGGGAGGTCCCTTTAAACAAAATGGCCGCCTTAAAGTGGCAGCACCCTGGAAACCCCCTGCACATGCTCAAACTACCTACATGGCCTATGGGAACCCCCAAGCATGTGCTGTCATATTGCAAGACTTTGCTGGGTCCATGGAATACCCTCACACCATTGTTCAGACACATCTATCCCCCCCGTGCCTAGGCTCTCCTATCCTCCCTGTGCCTAGGCTCACTTTCCCGTGCCAAGGCTCTCCTATCCTCCCCGTGCCTAGGCTCTCCTCTCCTCCCCGTGCCTAGGCTCTCCTTCCCATGCCTAAGCTCTCCTTCCTGTGCCTAGGCTCTCCTATGCTCCCCATGCCTAGGCTCTCCTATCCCCTAAATGTCCTCCCTCCTGCACAGCCCGGCGGGCCCCTAAATGTCCTCCCTCCTGCACAGCCCGGCGGGCCCCTAAATGTCCTCCCTCCTGCACAGCCCGGCGGGCCCCTAAATGTCCTCCCTCCTGCACAGCCCGGCGGGCCCCTTGTGGTGTTCCATCCCCTGAATTGTGTGTCATTCTCTCTTGCAGGGTTCAGACGCAGCGACCGGGATGAATACTTGAAAGAGGTGAGGTGACTCCATGGCGGGTTTCCTTCTGTCCGATGTGTCTTTGTTGTTCCCTGACCTCCGGAATCATGGCGGAATGTGAGGATCGGGTCAGAGCCTTGCCAAAGCTTTATTGTTCTCACATTGTATTTGGCGCCACTCCAGCCCCTCCTCCGATTCCTGTACTCCCGTCATACATCCGCAGAGATCGGCATGCCAGCGCAGTGATTGCTGGGACATGTAGTGCGCAGTGATTGCTGGGACATGTAGTGCGCAGTGATTGCTGGGACATGTAGTGCGAAGTGATTGCTGGGACATGTAGTGCGCAGTGATTGCTGGGACATATAGTGCGCAGTGATTGCTGGGACATGTAGTGCGCAGTGATTGCTGGGACATGTAGTGCGCAGTGATTGCTGGGACGTGTGGCGCGCAGTGATTGCTGGGACGTGTGGCGCAGTGCAGTGATTGCTGGGACGTGTGGCGCAGTGCAGTGATTGCTGGGACGTGTGGCGCAGTGCAGTGATTGCTGGGACGTGTGGCGCAGTGCAGTGATTGCTGGGACGTGTGGCGCAGTGCAGTGATTGCTGGGACGTGTGGCGCAGTGCAGTGATTGCTGGGACGTGTGGCGCAGTGCAGTGATTGCTGGGACGTGTGGCTCAGTGCAGTGATTGCTGGGACGTGTGGCGCAGTGCAGTGATTGCTGGGACGTGTGGCTCAGTGCAGTGATTGCTGGGACGTGTGGCGCAGTGCAGTGATTGCTGGGACGTGTGGTGCAGCAGGAGTTGGCTCTGTCGCTGATCGTCCCCATAATACATCGCTGCCTTTGCACCCTGGGTATGGTAGTTTTGGGGGTTTTTTGATTGAGTCGTCCACCTCTTGACCTTTTGATCTCTCCGCCCCCCGAGGTCATCCTGGTAACTTGGCTGACCATTGATGAGGATTTCCTGATCACTCCCACTTCTGTCTCCTTCCAGCTGTTTGCAACCGGGAACCAGTACCACTTCCTGCACAGCCTGGCCTTATTGGCTGTGCCCCACTGCAGGCGCCCTCTGCTGGTAGGTCAACGACTACACTGTGCTTCACTGATTTATATGGATATTTTCACACAAAACCCCCCCCCCCTTCCCATGTACGTAAGTATTCCCAGCCCCCCCAGCCCCATGTACATAAGTATTCCCAGCCCCCCCAGCCCCATGTACATAAGTATTCCCAGCCTTTGCTCCATACTTTGTTGAAGCCCTTTAGCCCCCATTCCAGCCTCGCATCGTTTGGAGTATGATGCTACAAGCTTGGACACCTATTTTTGGGCAATTTCTCCCATTCCTCTTTGCAGGACCTCTCAAGGTCCATCAGGTTGGATGGGGAGCGTCGGTGCACAGCCATTTTCAGATCTCCAGAGATGTTCAATCGGGTTCAAGTCTGGGCACTGGCTGGGCCACTCCAGGACAACAGAGTTGGCCCATAGCCACTCCTTTGTTATGTGGGCTGTGTGCTTAGGGTCATTGTCCTGTTGAAAGATGAACCGTCGCCCCAGTCTGAGGTCCAGAGCGCTCTGAAACAGGTTTTCATCAAGGATGTCATTTCTGCATTCATCTTTCCTACCATCCTGACTAGTCTTCCAGTTCCTGCCACTGAAAAACATCCCCACAGCATGATGCTGCCACCACCATGCTTCACTGTAGGGATGGTATTCACCAGGTGGTGAGCGGTGCCTGGTTTCCTCCAGACATGTCGCTTGGCATTCAGGCCAAAGAGTTCAATCTTTGTTTCATCAGACCAGAGAGTTTTGTGTCTCTGAGAGTCCCTCAGGTGCCTTTTGTTAAACTCCAGGTGGGCTGCCATTTGCCTTTTACTGAGGAGTGGCTTCCGTCTGGCCACAGTACCATACAGGCCTGATTGTTGGAGTGCTGCAGAGATGGTTGTTCTTCTGGAAGGTTCTCCTTTTTCCACAGAGAAATGCTGGAGCTCTTTCAGAGTGACCATTGGGTGCTTGGTTACCTCCCGAGCTAAGGCCCTTCTCCCTCGATCGCTCATTTTGGCCGGCGGCCCGCTCTAGGAATATTCCTGGTAGTTCCAAACTTCTTCCATTTATGGATGATGGAGGCCACTGCTCATTGGGACCTTCAATGCTGCAGAAATGTTTCTGTACCCTTCCCCAGATCTGTGCCTTCATACAATCCTGTCTCGGAGGTCTACGGACAATTCCTTGGACTTCATGGCTTGGTTTGTGCTCAGACATGCACTGTTACCTGTGGAACCTTCTATAGACAGGTTTATGCCTTTCTGATCATGTCCAATCAACTGAACGTCCCACAGGTGGACTCCAATCCTCTGAATGTCCCACAGGTGGATTCCAATCCACTGAATGTCCCACAGGTGGACTCCAATCAACTGAATGTCGCACAGGTGGACTCCAATCCGCTGAACGTCGCACAGGTGGACTCCAATCCGCTGAACGTCGCACAGGTGGACTCCAATCCGCTGAACGTCGCACAGGTGGACTCCAATCCGCTGAACGTCGCACAGGTGGACTCCAATCCGCTGAACGTCGCACAGGTGGACTCCAATCCGCTGAACGTCGCACAGGTGGACTCCAATCCGCTGAACGTCGCACAGGTGGACTCCAATCCGCTGAACGTCGCACAGGTGGACTCCAATCCGCTGAACGTCGCACAGGTGGACTCCAATCCGCTGAACGTCGCACAGGTGGACTCCAATCCGCTGAACGTCGCACAGGTGGACTCCAATCCGCTGAACGTCGCACAGGTGGACTCCAATCAAGTTGTGGAAACATCTCAAGGATGATCGGTGGGAACAGGAGGCACCAGAGCTCAATTCTGAGTGTCATGGCAAAGGCTGGGAATACTTATGTACATGGGGGGGGGGGGCGGCTGGGAATACTTATGTACATGGGGGGGGGGGGCGGCTGGGAATACTTATGTACATGTGTTTTTTTATTTTTAATAAATTGCAAAGATTTCAAAACAAACTTCTTTCCCCTGTCATTATGGGGGATTGTTTGTAGAATGTGGAGGAAACAAATGAATCCATTCTGGAATAAGGCCGTAACATAACTAAATGTGGGAAAGGTTCAGCGCTGGGAATACTTTCTGGATGCTCTGTAGTGGACTGTCGTGTACCTCATGTATGTTTGGTGTTTGTGTACTGTATGCAGTGACTTGCTTTGTGTCTGTTTGCCCCCCCCAGGCGGGATCTCTGCTGACATCCGGGATTGTTCTGTTCTGTGGGACGTTCTATTACCATGCCTTGTCTGGGGACTCCACTCTTACCAGGGCGGCACCTCTGGGAGGCTCTCTTCTCATACTGGGCTGGGCTGCCATGGCCCTCTGACAACTCTGACCGATCCTTATCCCCGACCTCGTATGTAATATATTATCCCCCTACACGTTCCAATCACATGTCTGTATCCTGTATATGATGTCAAATCAATCAGATATTTTATAATAAATCTATTTTTGCCTGAACAGCCTCTGACACAGGATGGTATGTTTTACTTCATCAATATAGTGCCATCATATACCGCAGTGTTGTACAGAGATCACTGAGCCAGTCCCATCAGTCTCTGTACCAGAGGAGCTTACACTCTAATGTCTCCTCCCCCGCAGTCCCATCAGTCTCTGTACCAGAGGAGCTTCCACTCTTAATGTCCCCTCCCCCACAGTCCCATCAGTCTCTGTACCAGAGGAGCTTCCACTCTAATGTCTCCTCCCCCCGCAGTCACATCAGTCTCTGTACCAGAGGAGCTTACACTCTAATGTCCCCTCCCTGACAGTCACACACTATTATATATTTAGATAGCTGACATACCGCAGAGCTGTACAGAGATCACTGAGCTGTCCAAGGATGTCAGGGACAAGATGGTAGACCTACACAAGGCTGGACTGGGCTACCAAACTATGGCCAAGCAGCTTGGTGAGAAGGTGACAACAGTTGGTGCAATCATTCACAAATGGAAGAAACACAAAACAAGTGTCAGTCTCCCTAGGTCTGGTGCACCATGCAAGATCTCACCTCGTGGAGTGTCAATGATCATGAGAACAGTGAGGAATCATCCCAGAACTACACGTGAGGATCTTGTCAATGATCTCCAGGCAGCTGGGACCACAGTCACCAAGAAAACAATTGGTAACACACTACGCCGACAAGGACTGAAATCCTGCAGTGCCTGCAAGGTCCCTCTGCTCAAGAAAGCACATGTCCAGGCCCATCTGAAGTCTGCCACTGAACATCTGAATGATGCAGAGGAGGACTGGTGGAAGTGTTGTGGTCAGAGGAGACCAAAATCCAGCTCTTTGGCATCAACTCAACTCGCTGTGTTTGGAGGAGGAGGAATGCTGCCTATCACCCCCCAAGAACACCATCCCAACTGTGAAACATGGTGGTGGAAACATTCTGCTTTGGGGGGGGGGGGGTTCTGCTAAGGGGACAGGACAACTGCACCACATCAAAGGGACGATGGATGAGGCAATGTACTGTCAAATCTTGGATGAGAACCTTCTTCCCTCAGCCAGGGCATTGAAGATGGGTGTTCCAGCATGACAATGACCCAAAACACATGGCCAAGGCAACAAAGGAGCGGCTCAAGAAGAAGCACATTAAGGTCCTGGAGTGGCCTAGCCAGTCTCCACACCTTCATCCGATTGAAAATCTGTGGAAGGAGCTGAAAGTTCGAGTTGCCAAACGTCAGCCACCAAACCTTAATGACTTGGAGAGGATCTGCCAAGAGGAGTGGGCCAAAATCCCTCCTGAGATGTGTGCGAACCTGGGGGCCAACTCCAGGAAACGTCTGACCTCTGTGATTGCCAACAAGGGATTTGCCACCAAGTACTGAGTCATGTTTTGTGAAGGGGATCCAATCCTTCTTTCCCTCATGAACATGCAGATCCGTCATCATTTGTTAGACGCATTTCTGCTGAATTTGTTGTTGTATTCTGTCTCTCAGTGTTACACCGAACATTCCATTGTTAGACCGATCATTTCTGTGTGAGGGGCGAACATTCACCATCAGCCGGGGAGCAAATACGCATTTCCTGCACGGTAGCTCTGACATATACTGCAGCGCTGTACAGAGAACACCAGTCCCATCAGTCTCTATACCAGAGGAGCTTACACTCTGTCTCCTCCCCCCCAGTCACAAATTTATTATTCTACATTTATATAGCTCTGACATATACCGCAGCGCTGTACAGAGATCACTGAGCCAGTCACATCAGTCTCTGTACAGCTTACACAATGGCTTGCATTGCCCCTTAACCTCCCACAGCGCCTTCAGGCCTCTTGAAAGTCCTCCGCCCCACACTGCCCCCCAACTTTTCACAGTGCCCCCCCCCCCAGCTTCCTACAGTGCCTCCTAGCTCGCTGCAGAGCATTTAGCCCCCAGCCTCCTTGAAAGATGCCCTCCCCAAACTGCCCCCCCCCCACAGTGACACCCAAGCTCATCCAGTGCCTTCCAGTATTCCAATGTGTGTTTTGTATTCCCGTACTTTTATTGTGTGAGAATATAGCGGGTCAGGTTGAAGAAAGACACGAGCCCATCTAGTTCCAGCAATATAAATGAATGAACACGCCCATCTGCAGAATCCTATAGGTACAGGTGATCCAGAAGAAGGCACAGAAAACCCCAATAAAGCTTCAATCTACTCCAGCGGGGAAAAAATCCATCCCCTCCTGATCCCCCAGCAGGCAGTTGGATCTTCCCTGGATCAACAAGCTATGGTAAGGACTTCATTACTGTTGGAGACGAGAAGATTTGCCCTCGGCAAGGCTGAGTTCTCCTGGCTATAAAGACATGAAGACAGCACTGCGGTATGCAGCAGCCCAGAGAAGACTTGGCTTACAGTGCTGGGGTCCCGGGCTAAGATCAGAAGGCTTCACAAGCGTTCCGTTCCCATAAAAACTGGAGGCCGATAGGGGAGTTTCCATTCTGCAGCAACTCCGGTAATATCCCACCGGCACGTCCACCAGATGAAGTCCATTGAGCTTTACCTCTAGAAGACCCAATCACAGGATCACTACCTCCCCCCAAATAGCTCTCACCTAAAAGACCCCTGGCCAGACACTACCTGCTAGTAGTTCCTCCACCAATCCAACTGATACACCGAAACTTCAGCACAGCCAAACTCATGCCACAAGCCGCAACCAACTGTAGCAGCCTCTCACCCCTAGACCCATCCTGACTGCAACAGCCCCTCACCCCTAGACCCATCCTGACTGCAACAGCCCCTCACCCCTAGACCCATCCTGACTGCAACCGCCCCTCACCCCTAGACCCATCCTGACTGCAACCGCTCCTCACCCCTAGACCCATCCTGACTGCAACAGCTCCTCACCCCTAGACCCATCCTGACTGCAACAGCCCCTCACCCCTAGACCCATCCTGACTGCTACAACTCCTCACACCTAGACCCATCCTGACTGCAACAGCCCCTCACCCCTAGACCCATCCTGACTGCAACAGCCCCTCAACTCTAGACACATCCTGACTGCAACAGTTCCTCACCCCTAGACCCATCCTGACTGCAACAGCCCCTCACCCCTAGACCCATCCTGACTGCAACAGTTCCTCACCCCTAGCCCAATCCTGACTACAACAGCTCCTCACCCCTAGCCCCATCCTGACTACAACAGCTCCTCACCCCTAGACCCATCCTGACTGCAACAGCCCCTCACCCCTAGACCCATCCTGACTGCTACAGCTTCTCACCCCTAGACCCATCCTGACTACAACAGCTCCTCACCCCTAGACCCATCCTGACTGCAACAGCCCCTCACCCCTAGACCCATCCTGACTGCAACAGCTCCTCACCCCTAGCCCCATCCTGACTACAACAGCTCACCCCTAGACCCATCCTGACTGCAACAGCTTCTCACCCCTAGACCCATCCTGACTGCAACAGCTCCTCACCCCTAGCCCCATCCTGACTACAACAGCTCACCCCTAGACCCATCCTGACTGCAACAGCTTCTCACCCCTAGACCCATCCTGACTGCAAACTTCTTCACCCCTAGACTCATCCTGACTGCTACAGCCCCTCACCCCTAGACCCATCCTGACTGCAACAGCTCCTCACCCCTAGACCCATCCTGACTGCAACAGCTCCTCACCCATAGACCCATCCTGACTGCAACAGCTCCTCACTTCTAGACCCATCCTGACTGCTACAGCCCCTCACCCCTAGACCCATCCTGACTGCTACAGCCCCTCACCCCTAGACCCATCCTGACTGCTACAGCTCCTCACCCCTAGACCCATCCTGACTGCAACAGCTCCTCACCTCTAATCCCATCCTGACTGCTACAGCTCCTCACCCCTAGACCCAGCCTGACTGCTACAGCCCCTCACCCCTAGACCCATCCTGACTGCTACAGCCCCTCACCCCTAGACCCATCTTGACTGCAACAGCTCCTCACCCCTAGACCCATCTTGACTGCAACAGCTCCTCACCCCTAGACCCATCTTGACTGCAACAGCTCCTCACCCCTAGACCCATCTTGACTGCAACAGCCCCTCACCCCTAGACCCATCCTGACTGCTACAGCTCCTAACCCCTAGACCCACCCTGACTGCTACAGTTCCTCACCCCTAGATCCAAGACAGACAGCACATGGAGTGAGGGAGAGGGCTCCCTTTTATACCCCTCCCACCAGACACTAATACTCCCCAGTTGGGGTAAATCATAAGCACACCCAAATGGCTGGATTCCAAGGAATAAGCTCCATGATTGATTTTCGTATCTTGCAGCTGAAAGATGTAGGCCTCGTTCATGCGCTACGTGTATATAAACTGATGGGGAAATGTGCAGATTTGATGTGTAGAGACCCGCGTCTCCATGAGGTTTGTATGCACGTTTCAGTGCGTTTACAGTCCCTCATTCGGGTTGAGGGTCTGATATGAATAATTAGGAAAACCATATGCCAAAAAGAGAAAAAAAACGGGGTTTCCCCTTAATATCTGTATCAGACCTTTATCTGGGATTAACGTCTGATATGAATATAAAGGGAAACTACCCCGGCAAAAATGTGAAAAATTGATATCCATAGCAGACCCCAGCTTGAGGATTCAGCATGGCAGGCCAGTGAGCGTGCACCCCACCCCCTTCTGAACCATACCAGGTCACATGCCCCCAACATGGGGAAGGGACCCCTATGGCAAAGCACCTTGTCTGCATGTTGATGAAGACAAGGGCCTCTTCCACACAACCCTGGCCCTTTGGCTGTAGCAGCCTGTGTACAGAGTGGCTGGATGCTGAGA
This sequence comes from Staurois parvus, assembly GCF_062004578.1. Taxonomy (NCBI): domain Eukaryota; kingdom Metazoa; phylum Chordata; class Amphibia; order Anura; family Ranidae; genus Staurois; species Staurois parvus. The sequence goes on along the minus strand of NW_028318732.1, from coordinate 103,413 downwards.
TACTGGGATCTGGTGCTCCATCAGGTGGCCATTTTTGATACCTCCCCGGCACTAGTTGCTAGGGCGCAAGTGGCTGAGCCAAACGTTCGTTGCTAGGATGTAGACAGCTGGGCCACATAGTATTGCTGGTTGCTAGGACATAGGTGGCTGGGCCACAGTGTCATCAGTTGCTAGGACTCGGGTCACACAGTTTCATCGGTTGCTAAGACACAGGTGGCCAGGCCACACAGTGTTTCCAGTAGATAGGACTCAGATGGCTGGGCCACACAGTGCCATTGGTTGCTAGAATGCAGGTCACACAGTGCCAATGGTTGCTAGGATGCAGGTCACAGTGACAATGGTTGCTAGGATGCAGGTCATGCAGTGCCATTGGTTGCTTAGATGCAGGTCACACAGTGCCGTTGGTTGCTAGGATGCAGGTCACACTGGGTCAATCATTGCTAGGATGCAGGTCACATAGTGCCAATGGTTGCTAGGATGCAGGTCATGCAGTGCCATTGGTTGCTTAGATGCAGGTCACACAATGTCGTTGGTTGCTAGGATGCAGGTCACACTGGGCCAATTATTGCTAGGATGCAGGTCACATAGTGCCAATGGTTGCTAGGATGCAGACCACACAATGCCATTGGTTGCTAGGATGCAGGCCACACAATGCCATTGGTTGCTAGGATGCAGGTCACACAGGGCCAATGGTTGCTAGGATGCTGGTCACACAATGTCATTGGTTGCTAGGACGTACATGGCGGGGACCATATGGTGTTATCAGTTGCTACGACAAAATCAAACCTGACAGCACTACCACCCTCTATACCTTTGTCAGATGAGTAAAATGTTCATGCTGGTGCCCCGCTCTACACCTCTGGAAGCCACTCACATGGAAAGTAATCAAGAAGAACCGGCAACCCAGAAAGGTCCAATCCAACCTTCTTTATTCAAAATATGATGAAGGGGTACAAATTCCAGAAACAAACGTGTTAACTCATTTCAGTCTATGCAGGCTTTGCTAGGATGCAAATGGCTGGCAACACAGCGTCATTGGTTACTAGGATGCAGGTCACACAGTGTCATCGGTTGCTAGGATGCAGGTCACACAGGGCCATTTGTTGCTAGGATGCAGGTCACATGGTGTCATTGGCTGCTAGGATGCAGATTATACAGTGTTATTGGTTGTTATGGCACAGGTCACAAAGTATCATCCGTTACTAGGACGCAGGTCACACAGTATCATGGGTTGCAAGGACCCAGGTCACATGGTACCATTGGTTGCTAGGACGCAGGTTACACAGTGCCATGGGTTGCAAGGATGCAGGTCACATGGTACCATCAGTTGCTAGGACGCAGGTTACACAGTGTTATCAGTTGCTATGATGCAGGTGACACGGTGTCATTGGCTGCTAGGATGAAGAATATACAGTGTTATCGGTTGCTATGACACAGGTCACACAGTGCCATCGGTTACTAGGACGCAGGTCACACAGTATCATCAATTACTAGGACGCAGGTCACACAGTATCATCGGTTACTAGGACGCAGGTCACACAGTATCATCGGTTTCTAGGACGCAGGTCACATGGTGTCATGGGTTATAAGGACGCAGGTCACGCGGTGTCATGGGTTACAAGGACGCAGGTCACGCGGTGTCATGGGTTACAAGGACGCAGGTCACGCGGTACCATGGGTTGCTAGGACGCAGGTCACGCGGTACCATCGGTTGCTAGGATGCAGGTCACATGCTGCCATTGGTTTCTAGGTGGTCATCTGCATCATAACAACCAATGTCACTCTGGTATGGACTCTCCAGTCTCACTGCCGCCCCCTATTGTCCTGATTGGAGCTCTGCCACATGTATTGGATACACACATTCATGGCTATGGGAACCATTCCCATGTATTTCCGTCCATAGACGAGTATGGAGGGAAGAATGAAAACGTGTCCATGCCGAGCAACGGGGCACCGACCCTCCACACACCGACTGTCATCTTATACACGGGGACAGCTCCGTATTGTACACGGAAGGGCAGGTGCCCACATCCAAGATGGCAGCGGCAACCCCTTTTACCGGCAGCGTCCTCGGCTGAAAGGGCAGAAACAAGATGGCGCCCGCAACTCGACCTCCTGGCTTCAGGCGTGACGTCACCTTTGAGTAATTTAGGCCCGCCCTCGTCATGTGAAAATTCCAATTGGGGCGGGGCGGTGGAGGAGCAAGATGGCGGCGGCGGGCAGAGTGTGGGGGAGGGTCGGGGCTGTGTCAGGGGCCCTGGCCGTCAGTTTGGGAGCCTATAGAGTTCATGGTGAGAGAAGAGGGGGGATGGGAGAGTCCTGCCCCCGGAAGTGAACCCATTGTATATACTGGGGGGTGTGAGGCGTTCTATGAGCCGATTATGTTATAGTGTGTACTGTGCCTTTAAAAAAAATGGCTGCCTTCAGATTTAAAGTGACAGGGCCTTGAAAATGTAAGAACCCCCCCCCCCTGTGTAGACTGGGGGAGGAGTCATAGTAGGCCGCCATACTTAATGAGCGACGTTCCTAAACACTGCAAGAATGATCCCGTCTCGGTAGTGACCAACACCTCCCATTCAGGTGACCACGGCTGTGCCGCCACCACGTGCATTGTATGTGACATCGGCGTGGTGGCGCAACATCTCCTCCCAGCCGTTCCTCAACCACCATCTGAAAAGCAATTCACAGCGTTGGAAAGTCCAAAGGTGACAGGTGTCCCCATTAGAAAGTGTCTCCTCTGTTCCTGTTCTAGTGACAACCCACAATCTTTAGATTTCACATCACCTTTTGTTCCTGGCGACCGGGAGAGTGAATCAGCCCAGCGTGGATACAGTCTGGACGCACTACTTTCACTGCCAGATTCACCGCGCAACGTCTCCAGGCCATTGGTAGCCATGATGGGTGTATTGGGGGTCATTCTTCCAGGCCATTGGCAGCCATGTTGGGTGTATTGGGGGTCATTCTTCTAGGCCATTGGCAGCCATGATGGGTCTGTTGGGGGTCATTCCTTACAGTCATGATTGGTCTCTTTGGGGTCATTACTTGCAGCCATTGTCAGCCATGATGGGTCTGTTGGGGGTCATTCTTCAGGCCATTGTCAGCCATAATGGGTGTATTGGGGGTCATTGTTCCAGGCCATTGTCAGCCTTGATGGCCTTTTGGGGGTCATTCTTCCAGGCCATTGTCAGCCATGATGGGTTTGTTGGGGGTCATTCTTCACAGCCATTGTCAGCCATGATGGGTCTGTTGGGGGTCATTCTTCCCAGCCATTGTCAGCCATGACTGGTCTCTTTGGGGTCATTACTTGCAGCCATGAGGGGTCTGTTGGGGGTCATTCCTCACAGCCATTGTCAGCCATGACGGGTCTATTGGGGGTCATTCTTCCCAGCTATTGTCAGCCATGACTAATCTCTTTGGGGTCATTACTTGCAGCCATTGTCAGCCATGACAGGTCTATTGGGGGGTCATTCTTCCCAGCCATTGTCAGCAATGATGGGTCTACTGGGAGTCAATCTTCCCAACCATTTTCAACCTAGACGGGTCTCTTGGGGTTCATTCCTCGCAGCCATTGTCAACCATGATGAGTCCATTGGGGGTCATTCTTTCTATTAATTTTCTGCCATGGCAGGTCTGTTGGGGTCATTCTTCCTGGCCATTTTCAGCCATGACGGGTTTCTTGGGTTTCATTCCTCGCAGCCATTGTTACCCATGACAGGTCCATTGGGGGTCATTCTTTCCATTCATTGTCCACCATAATGGGTCTGTTGGCAGTCATTTTTCCCGGCCATTGTCAGCCATGATGGGTCTACTGGGGGTCATTTTTCCCGGCCATTGTCAGCCATGATGGGTCTACTGGGGTTCATTGTTCCTGGCCATTGTCAGCCATGAGGGTCTACTGGGGCTCATTCTTCCTGGCCATTGTCAGCCATGGCAGGTCTATTTGGGTTATTCTTCCTGACCATTGTCAGCCATGATTGGTCTTTTGGGGGTCATTCTTCCTGGCCAATGTCACTCATGGCAGGTCTATTGGGGGTCATTTCTCCTGACCATTGTCAGCCATGGCGGGTCTGATGGGGTTTATTCTTCTCGGCCATTGTCAGCCATGAGGCGTTTATTGGGGGTCATATCTTCTGACCATTGTCAGCCGTGGCGGGTCTGTTGGGGATCATTCTTTCCAGCCGTTGCCAGCCACGATGGATCTACTGGGGGTCATTCTTCCCAGGCCTTTTTCAGCCATGACGGGTCTCTTGGGGTTCATCCCACGCAGTCATTGTCAAACATGATGGGTCCATTGGGGGTCATTCATTCTGTTCATTGTCTGCCATAACGGGTCTGTTGGGGGTCATTTTCCCGGCCATTGTCAGCCATGATGGGTCTATTGGTGGTCATTCTTCCCAGCCATTGTCAGCCAAGATGGGTCTATTGGGGGTCATTCTTCCCAGCCATTGTCAGCCAAGATGGGTCTATTGGTGGTCATTCTTCCCAGATATTGTCAGCCAAGATGGGTCTATTGGGGGTCATTCTTCCCAGCCATTGTCAGCCATGATGGGTCTATTGGTGGTCATTCTTCCCAGCCATTGTCAGCCAAGATGGGTCTATTGGGGGTCATTCTTCCCAGACATTGTCCGCAATGATGGGACTGCTGGGGTTCATTCTTCCCAGACATTGTCAGCCATGATGGGTCTATTAAAGCTCATTCTTCCCAGACATTGTCAGCCATGATGGGTCTATTGGAGCTCATTCTTCCTGGCCATTGTCAGCCATGATAGGTCTATTGGAGCTCATTCTTCCCAGACATTGTCAGCCATGATGGGTCTATTGGAGCTCAGTCTTCCCAGACATTGTCAGCCATGATGGGTCTATTGGAGCTCATTCTTCCCAGACATTGTCAGCCATGATGGGTCTATTGGAGCTCATTCTTCCTGGCCATTGTCAGCCATGATGGGTCTATTGGAGCTCATTCTTCCTGGCCATTGTCAGCCATGATGGGTCTATTGGAGCTCATTCTTCCTGGCCATTGTCAGCCATGATGGGTCTATTGAAGCTCATTCTTCCCAGACATTGTCAGCCATGATGGGTCTATTGGAGCTCATTCTTCCCAGACATTGTCAGCCATGATGGGTCTATTGGAGCTCATTCTTCCCAGACATTGTCAGCCATGATGGGTCTATTGGAGCTCATTCTTCCCAGACATTGTCAGCCATGATGGGTCTATTGGAGCTCATTCTTCCCAGACATTGTCAGCCATGATGGGTCTTTTGGGGGTTATTCTTCCTGGCCATTGTCAGCCATGATGGGTCTATTGAAGCTCATTCTTCCCGGCCATTGTCAGCCATGATGGGTCTATTGAAGCTCATTCTTCCCGGCCATTGTCAGCCATGATGGGTCTTTTGGGGGTTATTCTTCTTCTGACAACGTTGCTTCTTCATTTAACCTGCCATAGGTGACCTTCTGAAAATACCAGTTGCCTGGCTCCCATGCTGGTACTTTGTGCCAGGATCATTATTAACATTGTCACTGCCATAGCAGTGACGGGGAATTGACAGCCTGTAGGTTGGCACAGTTTGGTCTATCTAAGCTGTCCAGTGGGATGTAGAATTTAAATAGCTCAGCCTAGGCTCTCCTATTATTCCTGTACCTAGGCTCTTCTATTCTTCCTGTGCCTAGGCTTTCCTATCCTTCCCATGCCTAGGTTCTCCTATTCTTCCTGTATCTAGGCTTTCCTATTCTTCCTGTGCCTAGGCTCTCCTATTCTTCCCGTGTCTAGGGTCTCCTATATTTCCCGTGTCTAGGGTCTCCTATATTTCCCGTGTCTAGGGTTCCCTATATTTCCCGTGTCTAGGCTCTCCTATTCTTCCTGTGCCTAGGCTCTCCTCTTCTTCCAATGTGTAGGCTCTCCTATTCTTCATTTGCCTAGGCTCTCTTCTTTCTTTGCCTAGGCTCTCCTCTTCTTCCCGTGCCTAGGCTCTCCTCTTCTTCCCGTGTCTAGGCTGTCCTATTCTTCCCATGTGTCTAGGCTCTCCTATTCTTCACGTGTCTAGGCTCTTCTATTCTTCCCATGTCTAGGCTCTTCTATTCTTCCCATGTGTCTAGGCTCTCCTATTCTTCCCATGTGTCTAGGCTCTCCTATTCTTCCTGTGTCTAGGCTCTCCTATTCTTCCCGTTCCTAGGCTCTCCCATTCTTCCTGTGCCTAGGCTCTCCCATTCTTCCTGTGCCTAGGCTCTCCTATTCTTCCCGTGTCTAGGCTCTCCCATTCTTCCTGTGCCTAGGCTCTCCTATTCTTCCCGTGTCTAGGCTCTCCCATTCTTCCCATGCCTAGACTCTCCTGATCTTCCTGTTCCTAGGCTCTCCTATTCTTCCTGTGCCTAGGCTCTCCTATTCTTTCTGTTCCTAGGCTCTCCTATTCTTCCTGTGCCTAGGCTCTCCTATTCTTTCCATGTCAGACGCTTACAAAATGAAAATCTTTTCCAGATGTTATCTGTACATCAGAGACCCCTAAATATCTTCACTCCTTCAGAGCCCAGCCTGTCACGTGTTGTGTTGGTTCATCGTCTGAAGTTTTTGTACATTTGTTTTCTCTTGCAGGATGCAAAAGCTGCAGCCAGGATGAGTACCTGAAAGAGGTGAGACGTCCTGGATAAGGTTGTCGTGTTTTCACCACGACACAATGTATCAATTCTGTGACACCGTCTGTAGAGGATTGCTGGGACTTCAGGTTACATGAAGCGTTATGAAAGCTTTTGTGCGCATCTGTTTTCATTTGTCTCCCCTGCAGCCCCTCCTCCGAGTATCGTACTTACCTGTCATACATCTGGCCCCTCCTCCGAGTCTCAAACTTACCTGTCATACATCTGGCCCCTCCTCCGAGTCTCGTACTTACCTGTCATACATCCGGCCTCTCCTCCGAGTCTCATACTCACCTGTCATACATCTGGCCTCTCCTCCGAGTCTCATACTTACCTGTCATACATCTGGCCTCTCCTCCGAGTCTCATACTTACCTGTCATACATCTGGCCCCTCCTCCGAGTCTCATACTTACCTGTCATACATCCGGCCTCTCCTCCGAGTCTCATACTTACCTGTCATACATCTGGCCCCTCCTCCGAGTCTCGTACTTACCTGTCATACATCTCGCCCCTCCTCCGAGTCTCATACTTACCTGTCATACATCTGGCCCCTCCTCCGAGTCTCGTACTTACCTGTCATACATCTGGCCCCTCCTCCAAGTCTCATACTTACCTGTCATACATCTGGCCCCTCCTCCAAGTCTCATACTTACCTGTCATACATCTGGCCCCTCCTCCAAGTCTCGTACTTACCTGTCATACATCTGGCCTCTCCTCCGAGTCTCGTACTTACCTGTCATACATCTGGCCCCTCCTCCGAGTCTCATACTTACCTGTCATACATCCGGCCTCTCCTCCGAGTCTCATACTTACCTGTCATACATCCGGCCTCTCCTCCGAGTCTCATACTCACCTGTCATACATCCGGCCTCTCCTCCGAGTCTCATACTTACCTGTCATACATCCGGCCTCTCCTCCGAGTCTCATACTTACCTGTCATACATCCGGCCCCTCCTCTGAGTCTCACACTTACCTGTCATACATCCGGCCTCTCCTCCTAGTCTCATACTTACCTGTCATACATCCGGCCCCTCCTCCGAGTCTCATACTTACCTGTCATACATCTCGCCCCTCCTCCGAGTCTCATACTTACCTGTCATACATCCGGCCTCTCCTCCTAGTCTCATACTTACCTGTCATACATTTGGCCCCTCCTCCGAGTCTCATACTTACCTGTCATACATCTGGCCCCTCCTCCGAGTCTCATACTTACCTGTCATACATCTGGCCCCTCCTCCGAGTCTCATACTTACCTGTCATACATCTGGCCTCTCCTCCGAGTCTCATACTTACCTGTCATACATCTGGCCTCTCCTCCGAGTCTCATACTTACCTGTCATACATCTGGCCTCTCCTCCGAGTCTCATACTTACCTGTCATACATCCGGCCCCTCCTCCGAGTCTCGTACTTACCTGTCATACATCCGGCCCCTCCTCCGAGTCTCATACTCACCTGTCATACATCTCGCCCCTCCTCCGAGTCTCATACTTACCTGTCATACATCTGGCCCCTCCTCCGAGTCTCGTACTTACCTGTCATACATCTGGCCCCTCCTCCAAGTCTCATACTTACCTGTCATACATCTGGCCCCTCCTCCAAGTCTCATACTTACCTGTCATACATCTGGCCCCTCCTCCAAGTCTCGTACTTACCTGTCATACATCTGGCCTCTCCTCCGAGTCTCGTACTTACCTGTCATACATCTGGCCCCTCCTCCGAGTCTCATACTTACCTGTCATACATCCGGCCTCTCCTCCGAGTCTCATACTTACCTGTCATACATCTGGCCCCTCCTCCGAGTCTCGTACTTACCTGTCATACATCTGGCCCCTCCTCCGAGTCTCATACTTACCTGTCATACATCCGGCCTCTCCTCCGAGTCTCATACTTACCTGTCATACATCCGGCCTCTCCTCCGAGTCTCATACTCACCTGTCATACATCCGGCCTCTCCTCCGAGTCTCATACTTACCTGTCATACATCCGGCCTCTCCTCCGAGTCTCATACTTACCTGTCATACATCCGGCCCCTCCTCTGAGTCTCACACTTACCTGTCATACATCCGGCCTCTCCTCCTAGTCTCATACTTACCTGTCATACATCCGGCCCCTCCTCCGAGTCTCATACTTACCTGTCATACATCTCGCCCCTCCTCCGAGTCTCATACTTACCTGTCATACATCCGGCCTCTCCTCCTAGTCTCATACTTACCTGTCATACATCCGGCCCCTCCTCCGAGTCTCATACTTACCTGTCATACATCTCGCCCCTCCTCCGAGTCTCATACTTACCTGTCATAGACCCAACGAAATATCATCTCCCCTCCAACCCCTCCTCCAAGTCTCATACTTACCTGTCATAGACCCAACGAAATATCATCTCCCTTCCAACCCCTCCTCCGAGTCTCATACTTACCTGTCATAGACTCAGCGAAATTTCATCTCCCCTCCAGCCCCTCCTCCGAGTCTCATACTTACCTGTCATAGATCAAACAAAATATGATCTCCATCCCCTCCTCCGAGTCTCATACTTACCTGTCATAGACTCAGCGAAATATCATCTCCCCTCCAACCCCTCCTCCGAGTCTTATACTCACCTGACATACATCCAGAGAGATCTCTGGATGTATGACAGGTGAGTATAAGACTCGGAGGAGGGGAGCCGATATCTCTCTGGATCTATGACAGGTAAGTATGAGACTAGGAGGAGGGGATGGAGAGGAGCCGATATCTCTCTGGATCTATGACAGGTGAGTATAGGACTCGGAGGAGGGGATGGAGGGGAGCCGATCTCTCTCTGGATCTATGACAGGTGAGTATAGGACTCGGAGGAGGGGATGGAGGGGAGCCGATCTCTCTCTGGATCTATGACAGGTGAGTATAAGACTCGGAGGAGGGGATGGAGGGGAGCCGATATCTCTCTGGATCTATGACAGGTGAGTATAAGACTCGGAGGAGGGGATGGAGGGGAGCCGATATCTCTCTGGATCTATGACTGGTGAGTATAAGACTCGGAGGAGGGGATGGAGGGGAGCCGATATCTCTCTGGATCTATAACTGGTGAGTATAAGACTCGGAGGAGGGGTTGGAGGGGAGCCGATATCTCTCTGGATCTATGACAGGTGAGTATAGGACTCGGAGGAGAGGATGGAGGGGAGCCGATATCTCTCTGGATCTATGACTGGTGAGTATAAGACTCGGAGGAGGGGATGGAGTCCCCCTTGCACTGACTTCACCGCTGCACACTTCTCTTCTGGAACTGGAGAGGACCCCTCCCTGGACAGCCAATAGGAAGTGTCCGCATCATGCAGACAGTAATGAGCGACCTGTAAAAAAAAACCCGAAGACTCAGCAACATGTGACCGTATCAAGTAAACAAAACATTTAGGTTTTTGTAAGTAGCAGTTAGAAGGAGCGGGGATAGGGGGAGCCTAGAGATTCACTTTTTAAAGGATAACTCCACTTTCATGGAGAAAAGATTAGCAAATAAAAAATGACGTACAGAACACTCCCCCAGAAATGTCATTCTCTGCTTGTGTGATTGGGTCCCTGATTTCCCAAAACTCTGCAATGAGATACAAATCAGATTTGGCATCTCCTGCAACAAAAAATGTCATTTTTGGTGAGATATTCCCAAAGAGAATCTATGTCTAAAGGGATGCAGACCCTGCCACATTCCTTCTTAGAACCCTGCAAGTGCAGCTGCTGATTGATAATTATACAGTCCCTCCCATTCAGTCTGCACATGGACACAGAGAAACAAACAGCTATTTCTTCAGCATAACAAAAGGTAGGAATCTGCAACAAACTTTGTTGAAATCCCTGCAACGTACATGGATCGCCCAGAGGGGGAGGGGTTTAATGAGTCACCCACATGACACTGATATCTGCGGTGCCCCGAGGTTATCTTTATTATTCTGATAACAATAGAGGAGGAGTCTTGCCTGATCACTCCCACTTCTGTCTCCTTCCAGCTGTTTGTAACCGGGAACCAGTACCACTTCCTGCACAGCCTGGCCTTATTGGCTGTGCCCCACTGCAGGCGCCCTCTGCTGGTAGGTCAAGGACTATGCTGTAATTACATGATTTATACGGATATTCCACCCAGAACTGATATTCCAGTGTTTGGTGGAGGCTGCCATAGGACCCCAGAACTCCACGGTGGTGGGACTCTGAATCCTTCTCTACTGATATACCCAGAAAGATATGATTTCTTACTGGAAATCACCCTGTACCCCACCTTCTGCATCACCTCGTCTCTGTCTGCTTCTCTATGTTATACATTTATTGATTGTACCTCACCCCTGGAACTCCCCATCCCTCTGTATTACACCTTATACCTGTCTGTGATCTCCCCTCACCCCTGGAACGCCCCGTCCCTCTGTACTACACCTCATACCTGTCTCTGATCCACCCTCACCCCTGGAAATCCCCATCCCTCTGTATTACACCTTATACCTGTCTCTGATCCACCCTCACCCCTGGAACTCCCCATCCCTCTGTGTTACACCTCATACCTGTCTGTGATCTCCCCTCACCCCTGGAACTCCCCATCCCTCTTTATTACACCTTATACCTCTCTCTGATCCACCCTCACCCCTGGAACTCCCCATCCCTCTGTATTACACATTATACCTGTCTCTGATCTCCCCTCACCCCTGGAACTCCCCATCCCTCTGTATTACACCTTATACCTGTCTGTGATCCCCCCTCACCCCTGGAACTCCCCGTCCCTCTGTGTTACACCTCATACCTGCCTGTGATCCCCCCTCACCCCTGGAACTCCCGTCCCTCTGTGTTACACCTCATACCTGCCTGTGATCCCCCCTCACCCCTGGAACTCCCCGTCCCTCTGTGTTACACCTCATACCTGCCTGTGATCCCCCCTCACCCCTGGAACTCCCGTCCCTCTGTGTTATACCTCATACCTGTCTGTGATGCCCCCTCACCCCTGGAACTCCCCGTCCCTCTGTGTTACACCTTATACCTATCTCTGGTCTCCCCTCACCCCTGGAACTCCCCATCCCTCTGTATCACACCTTATACCTGTATCTGGTCTTCCCTCACCCCTGGAACTCCCCATCCCTCTGTATTACATCTTATACCTGTCTCTGATCTCCCCTCACCTCTGGAACTCTCCATCCCTCTGTATCACACCTTATACCTGTCTCTGGTCTCCCCTCACCCCTGGAATTCTCCATCCCTCTGTATCACACCTTATACCTATCTCTGGTCTCCCCTCACCCCTGGAACTCCCCGTCCCTCTGTGTTACACCTTATACCTATCTCTGGTCTCCCCTCACCCCTGGAACTCCCCGTCCCTCTGTGTTACACCTTATACCTATCTCTGGTCTCCCCTCACCCCTGGAACTCCCCGTCCCTCTGTGTTACACCTTATACCTATCTCTGGTCTCCCCTCACCCCTGGAACTCCCCATCCCTCTGTATCACACCTTATACCTGTCTCTGGTCTCCCCTCACCCCTGGAACTCCCCATCCCTCTGTATCACACCTTATACCTGTATCTGGTCTCCCCTCACCTCTGGAACTCTCCATCCCTCTGTATCACACTTTATACCTGTCCGTGATCTCCCCTCACCCCTGGAACTCCCCATCCCTCTGTATCGAACCTTATACCTGTCCGTGATCTCCCCTCACCCCTGGAACTCCCCATCCCTCTGTATTACACATCATACTGTGCAGGAAATGTGTATTTGCTCCCCTGCTGATGCTGAATGTTCGCCCCTCACACAGAAATGATCGGTCTAACAATGGAATGTTCGCCCCTCACACAGAAATGATCGGTCTAACAATGGAATGTTCGGTGTAACACTGAGAGACAGAATACAACAACAAATTCAGCAGAAATGCGTCTAACAAATGATGACTGATCTGCATGTTCATGAGGGAAAGAAGGATTTGATCCCCTTCACAAAACATGACTTAGTACTTGGTGGCAAATCCCTTGTTGGCAATCACAGAGGTCAGACATTTCCTGGAGTTGGCCCCCAGGTTCGCACACATCTCAGGAGGGATTTTGGCCCACTCCTCTTGGCAGATCCTCTCCAAGTCATTAAGGTTTGGTGGCTGATGTTTGGCAACTCGAACTTTCAGCTCCCTCTACAGATTTTCAATCAGATTAAGGTCTGGAGACTGGCTAGGCCACTCCAGGACCTTAATGTGCTTCTTCTTGAGCCGCTCCTTTGTTGCCTTGGCCGTGTGTTTTGGGTCATTGTCATGCTGGAACACCCATCCACCACCCATTTTCAATGCCCTGGCTGAGGGAAGAAGGTTCTCACCCAAGATTTGAGGGTACATTGCCCTGTCTACCGTCCCTTTGATGCGGTGCAGTTGTCCTGTCCCCTTAGCAGAAAAACACCCCCAAAGCAGAATGTTTCCACCACCATGTTTCACAGTTGGGATGGTGTTCTCGAGGTCATAGGCAGCATTCCTCCTCCTCCAAACACGGCGAGTTGAGTTGATGCCAAAGAGCTGGATTTTGGTCTCCTCTGACCACAACACTTCCCACCAGTCCTCCTCTGCATCATTCAGATGTTCAGTGGCAGACTTCAGACGGGCCTGGACATGGGCTTTCTTGAGCAGAGGGACCTTGCGGGCACTGCAGGATTTCAGTCCTTGTCGGCGTAGTGTGTTACCAATTGTTTTCTTGGTGACTGTGGTCCCAGCTGCCTGGAGATCATTGACAAGATCCTCACGTGTAGTTCTGGGATGATTCCTCACTGTTCTCATGATCATTGACACTCCACGAGGAGAGATCTTGCATGGTGCACCAGACCTAGGGAGACTGACACTTGTTTTGTGTTTCTTCCATTTGTGAATGATTGCACCAACTGTTGTCACCTTCTCACCAAGCTGCTTGGCCATAGTTTGGTAGCCCAGTCCAGCCTTGTGTAGGTCTACCATCTTGTCCCTGACATCCTTGGACAGCTCTTTGGTCTTTGCCATGGTGGAGAGTTTGGAATCTGATGGTTTGATGGCTCCTGTGGACAGGTGTCTTTTATACAGGTAACACAATGAGATTAGCAGCACTCCCTTTAAGAGACTGCTTCTACTCTCAGCTTGTTACCTGTATGAGAGACACCTGGTAGCCAGAAATCCTTCTGAATGATAGGGGATCAAATCCTTCTGTCCCTCATGAACATGCAGATCCGTCATCATTTGTTAGACGCATTTCTGCTGAATTTGTTGTTGTATTCTGTCTCTCAGTGTTACACCGAACATTCCATTGTTAGACCGATCATTTCTGTGTGAGGGGCGAACATTCACCATCAGGGGGGAGCAAATACACATTTCCTTCACTTTATACCTGTCTGTAACTCCCCCATCCCTCTGTATTAGTGTCTGCTGTATGTTTGCTGTTTGTATACTGTATGCAGTGACTTGCTTTGTGTCTGTTTGCCCCCCCAGGCGGGATCTCTGCTGACATCCGGGATTGTTCTGTTCTGTGGGACGTTCTATTACCATGCCTTGTCTGGGGACTCCACTCTTACCAGGGCGGCACCTCTGGGAGGCTCTCTTCTCATACTGGGCTGGGCTGCCATGGCCCTCTGACAACTCTGACCGATCCTTATCCCCGACCTCGTATGTAATATATTATCCCCCTACACGTTCCAATCACATGTCTGTATCCTGTATATGATGTCAAATCAATCAGATATTTTATAATAAATCTATTTTTGCCTGAACAGCCTGTGACACGGGATGATATGTTTTACTTCATCAATATAGTGCCATCATATACCGCAGTGTTGTACAGAGATCACTGAGCCAGTCCCATCAGTCTCTGTACCAGAGGAGCTTACACTCTAATGTCCCCTCCCCCACAGTCCCATCAGTCTCTGCACCAGAGGAGCTTACACTCTAATGTCCCCTCCCCCACAGTCCCATCAGTCTCTGCACCAGAGGAGCTTACACTCTAATGTCCCCTCCCCCACAGTCCCATCAGTCTCTGCACCAGAGGAGCTTACACTCTAATGTCCCCTCCCCCACAGTCCCATCAGTCTCTGCACCAGAGGAGCTTACACTCTAATGTTCCCTCCCCCTCAGTCACATCAGTCTCTGCACCAGAGAAGCTTACACTCTAATGTCCCCTCCCCCACAGTCCCATCAGTCTCTGCACCAGAGGAGCTGACACTCTAATGTCCCCTCCCCCACAGTCCCATCAGTCTCTGCACCAGAGGAGCTGACACTCTAATGTCCCCTCCCCCACAGTCACACACTATTATTATATATTTATATATACTATATTGCCAAAAGTATTGGGACGCCTGCCTTTATGCGCACATGATCATGCATTTATATAGCTCTGACCTTATACTATATTGTCCCCGCCCTCCCAATCATGTGATTCAGGTGTTCCAATCCCCTCCCAATCATGTGATTCAGGTGTTCCAATCCCCTCCATATCATGTGATTCAGGTGTTCCAATCCCCTCCATGGACACAGGTGTATACAATCCATCCCCTAGGCATGCAGACTGCTTCTACAAACATTGGTGAAAGAATGGGTCGCTCTCAGGAGCTCAGTGACTCCAAGCGTGGTCCCGTGATAGGTGGCCACCTGGGCAATAAGTCCATCCGTGACATTTCCTGGCTACTAAATATTCCACGCTCAACTGTTAGTGGGATTATAACAAAGTGGAAGCAACTGGGAACAACAGCCACTCAGCCACCAAGTGGTAGGCCACGTCACATGACAGGGCGGGGTCAGCGCATGCTGAAGCGCACAGTGCGCAGAAGTCACCAACTGTCTGCAGAGTCAATAGCTAAAGACCTCCAAACTTGGTGTGGCCTTCAGATGAGCCCAACAACAGTGCGTAGAGAGCTTCATGGAATGGGTTTCCATGGCCGAGCAGCTGCATCCAAGCCTTCCATCACCAAGTGCAATGCAAAGCGTCGGATGCAGTGGTGTAAAGTACGCCGCCACTGGACTCTAGAGCAGGGGAGGCGTGTTCTCTGGAGTGACCAATCACGCTTTTCTGGCAATCCAATGGTTGTGTCTGGGTTTGGCGGTGGCCAGGAGAACTGTACTTGCCTGACTGCATTGTGCCAAGTGTAAAGTGTGGTGGAGGGGGGATTATGGTGTGGGGTTGTTATTCAGGAGTTGGGCTTGGCCCCCTAGTTCCAGTGAAGGGAGTGATGGAGTCACTGGATGAGACTTCTGAGAAAAAGGAGAAATTGAGGAATGTTTTTCAGAAACTTCTGACAAAGAGAGGAGATGGAGGAAAGAGTCCAGAGTCTGCAGGAACACAGGAGGAAAGTAGAAGAAGAAGCAGCTGGTGACACCAAGAGATTTACTGCCCTGTTTAGAGATCTCAGGAGACGTCTGGAAGACCTGGAGAAGAGAGTCCTGAGGGAAATCTCCGGGAGGGCAGAGCGGGTCTCCATCTTCATCCGGGATCTGGAAATAAAGAAGGAGGAGCTGTCCAGGAAGATGCGTGACATTGAGGAGCTGTGTAACATGACGGATCCACTGACTGTCCTACAGGAATCAGACACAGGTGACTTGTGTGATACTGAGGATGGAGATAATGAGGACAGAGAGAGACATGAGGAACTCCTCCATGATGGAGGGGGGCTGGATGTGGCTGGGATATCACACACATTACACACATTATCTGATATAATAACAGAGGTAAATGTATCCTTCTATATACAGGGAGCTGAGGACATATTACTGGATGGAAACACAACTCATAATAATCTACATATATCAGATGACAGGAAAACTGTATCCAGGTCAGATAGAAACTAGAATCGTCCAGAAACTCCAGAGACATTTCAGGATTGTCCTCAGGTGTTGCGTTTCTCCTCAGGGAGACATTACTGGGAAGTGGATGTCAGGATCAGATGGATGGAGAGTCGGGATGTGTTACCCCAGTATAGAGAGGAGAGGACAGCAGTCTTGGATTGGATGGAATAACAAGTCCTGGGGTTTGTACAGAGATAATGGTCTGCGTAGGACGATACAAAACAGCAATAAAGTCCATTTATCCACCAATCCCCCCAGTACCAGAGTCAGGATATATCTGGATTATGAGGCCAGGCGGATCTCCTTTTATGATCTGTGTGACCCGATCCAACACCTTCACCACCTTCACTGAGCCCCTCCATATTGGGTTATGTGTATGGGGAGGTTGTATAAAAATATGTGGAGGGAACCAGGAAATGAAAGAAATCTGGCCAGAGACCGGTGACATCACAAGGAGAATGCCCAGTGCCAAGTAACTCAAGCAAGAGCAAGCTGTTGCAGCAGGCCCTGCTAAGAAGACAGAAGGCACCCAGCAAAACGTGAAGGAACCAAAGCAAAGGGCATCCAAACTAGGATGGTCTCAAGCAATGGCCAGAGGTCATCCTCAGGACTTGAGAAGGACTCTACAATGCCATCTGGGGGGGCACAGCTGAGACAGCCTCAGGGCAAAAGTCGGCAAATAGGAAGGGCAATACTGTTGGGGCTACTAAGTTGGAGCAGGGGTTTTCTGACCCTTTGGGGGGACAACCTGTGGTGAAGAATCATAGCTGTAGCTGCCAGGCATCAGGGGTTTTCCAGAAACACCAGAAAGATTTCAGGATTGTCCTCAGGTGTTGAGCAGCCTGTGTTTCTTCTCAGGACGACATTACTGGGAAGTGGATGTCGGGGGATCACATGGAGAGTCGGGATGTGTTGAAGAATCGTAGCTGTAACTGCCAGGCATCAGGACGGAAACTAGAGCAGGTACCTGCTGCAATGCCAGCAGTGGCTTCAAGATAGTCCCTGAACCCCAGATTGACAAGTTCCAGGAGGAGCTGCAAGGGCCCCACTTTTCCATCCTGCTTCCCAGAGAACCAAGGACATGGAGGAACTCATGGTGGAGGAGCCTGGCATGGAGGGACCTAAAGACCAGAAAACCAAGGGCAGCGTAGAGGGAAAGGAGCTGAACAGCACCTGAGAGGAAAGTGATGAGGAGACTGCAAGTCCTGCAGGGAAACGTCTAAAGAGGGAGCCTGCTGCATTACAGAGAAGGATCTCAGGATACAGTTCCAATGAAGGAGGAGTTCAGTGCTTGGCAGAGTTGGCATATACTTCTGCCTCAAACCAGGTCAACATCGGGGGTTGAGGTTCCCCCACTGGAAATTCAAACTTGTAAGATATCTCCACTGGAGGAACTTCAGTCTCTGAAATCGACTCTACCTCAAGGAGGCCATTGTGATGTCTTCTTTTCAGGTTGACTCTCAAATGCAAGGCTTTTAGGAAGCTCAGTCAGAAAGGCTTCTTTGTTTTCCTATCTTGGGACTCTGAACTTTGATCTGAGTTTGCTTCAAGAATGTGGTATTGAGAATAGCATGGACTATAGCAATCTGAAGAAGGACTGGACATTCAGGTCTCCTGATCTTAAAGTATAACTTAAGGCAAACCATTTGTTTTTAGTTTTGGATGCAGTGGGGAGAGAGTAGAACCCCTGTCAGGTTTGTATTGCTGTCTGTGTCCCAACAGGGAGATTCACCCTCTCTATTTGTCCTGTTCACCATTATCAGGGAAATTGAAAGAAAAGGGAAATCCCCAAAATATGGGTTGTCCCCAGACCACTAATAGAGGGGAAATCTTCCGATGGGGACACATAGGTACCAAACACGTCATTTAAAAACTGTGCATGCCTGTGAATTATTGAACAGCAACGGTACCCGAAATTGTCCACAGGCGATGTTTTAGACGTCCTTACAGGTTGTTAAAATAGAGTGAACTGGAAGCTATGGCCCCAGAACTGAGGTGTCAAACTCATCTCATTGTGGGCTACGTCAGCATTATGGTCGCCCTTTAACCCCTTCCATACCGGGCACTTTTACCCCCTTCCTGCCCAGGCCCATTTCCAGCTTTCAGTGCTGTCACACTTTGAATGACAATTGCGCGATCATGCAACACTGTACCCATATGAAAATTTTTATCATTTTTTTGTGACAGATAGAGCTTTATTTTGGTGGTATTTAATCACCTCGAGGTTTTTTCATTTTTTCTTAAACAAACCAAAAACCACTGACAATTTTGAAAAAAAAAAATTTTTTTCTTAGTTTTTGTTATAAAATTTTGTAAATAAGTGATTTTTCTCCTTCACTGATGTGCGCTAATGAGGCTGCAGTGATGGGCACTGATAGGCTGCACTGATGGACTCTGATAGGTGGCACTGATGGGCACAGATGAGGAGGCACTGGTAGGTGGCACTGATAGGCATTGACAGGCATCACTGATGGGCACTGAAAGGCAGAACTCATATATGGCACTGATAGGTGGCACTGATAGGCTGCACTGATGAGCACAGATGAGGAGGCACTGGTAGGTGGCACTGATGGGAATTGACAGGCAACACTGATGGGCACTTTAAGGCAGAACTCATATATATGGCACTGATAGGTGGAACTGATAGGCGGCACTGACTGGCACTGATAGGCGGCACTGATTGGCACTGTTAGGTGGCACTGATGCACACTGATAGGCGGCACTGACTTCCACTGATAGGTGGCACTGATTGGCAGCACTGATAGGTGTCACTGACTGGCACTGATAGGTGTCACTGATGGGCACTGATAGGTGACACTGACTGGCATTGATAGGTGGCACTGATGGGTGACACTGAAAGGCAGCTCAGATGGGCACTGATATGTGGCATTGATGTGGCACTGATTAGCACTGACAGCTGGCACTGATGGACACTAACAGGTGGCACTGCTGAGGCTACACAGATCATCAGGGCACACTGATCATCAGTCCCCTGATGATCAGTGCACATGTCCCCTCTGAGGGATGCCGATTACCGGCTCTCCTCTGTCAGCGTGCCACCTCGTGAGGAGAGAAATGCCGATAACTGGCATTTCCCTATTTACATGTGATCAGCTGTGATTGAACACAGCTGATCACATGACTGAGCCAACATCTTCGGCTCTTTCCGTTGATCGGTGATTCACTGTGTCCGAGGGAGCCACGCATGCGCGGTGAGAATGGGAGGACGTCATATGACATCCTCCCAGAATGAGAGAACTACCTTGCGCCCGTCATATTACTATATGGAGGGCGGGAGGTGGTTAATCACCACTGGGGTTTTTTATTGTTTGCTAAATTAACAAAAAAAGACTGAAAATTTTGAAAAAAAAAAAAAACATGTTTCTTTGTTTCTGTTATAAACGTTTGCAAATAAATAATTGTTCTTCATAAATTTACGCCGAGATGTATTCTGCTCCATGTCTTTGGTGAAAATAACCCAAATCAGTATTTATTATTTAGTCTGTAGGAAAGTTATAGAGTTCACAAACTATGGGATATATCTGAAAATTGATCAATCCTGAAGTACTGACAGCCAGTCTAATTTCTTGAGGTCCAAGAATGTCAGAACAGTACAGATATCCCCCAAATGTCAGAACAGTATAGATATCCCCCAAATGTCAGGACGGTACAGATATCCCCCAAATGTCAGAACAGTACAGATATCCCCCAAATGTCAGGACGGTACAGATATCCCCCAAATGTCAGGACAGTACAGATATCCCCCAAATGTCAGGACAGTACAGATATCCCCCAAATGTCAGGAGAGTACAGATATCCCCCAAATGTCAGGACGGTACAGATATCCCCCAAATGTCAGAACAGTACAGATATCCCCCAAATGTCAGGACAGTACAGATATCCCCCAAATGTCAGAACAGTACAGATATCCCCCAAATGTCAGGACGGTACAGATATCCCCCAAATGTCAGAACAGTACAGATATCCCCCAAATGTCAGCACAGTACAGATATCCCCCAAATGTCAGGACGGTACAGATATCCCCCAAATGTCAGAACAGTACAGATATCCCCCAAATGTCAGGACAGGACAGATATCCCCCAAATGTCAGGACAGTACAGATATCCCCCAAATGTCAGAACAGTACAGATATCCCCCAAATGTCAGAACAGTACAGATATCCCCCAAATGACCCCTTTTTGCAAAGTAGACAGTCCGACGTATTTCATTAGAGGCATGGTGCGTTTTTTATAGTTGTAATTTTTTGGTAATAAGTTTTCGGAAAATGAAGAAATTAAATACATTATTTTAACAATTTTTTTTTAATATACTGTCACCAGTGCAGTACAGCGTCATCATATAACTGGTGTGGGACACTGACTGGTGACAGTACAAAAAATGATAATTTTTTTATTTATTTATTTTTTTAATACTTTTTTTTTTTAAGATTTTTTTTCATATTGCACTATGACCAAAGTAGTATAATGTTCCCATAGTAACATTGTACTACTATGGGGAAGTGATCAGTTTTTTTACACAATTTGATTGAAAGGAAGCCATCCATTGTATACAACTGATTGGTCACTGCAGGTCACATGGTACTGGCAACAGGGGCCGGTCACAGATCTGTCACCGGCTGTGTCCAAGGTACATGGTTGGTGACAGATCTTTCCACAGCGCGGCCCTGTGGGCACACACAAAGTGCGATCCGGGAAGGACATCCTATGGCGCCCTCCCGGAGGGACGAAGTGTTCGCCCGGCCGTCATTTGACCAAAGGCCGGGCCAGGAAGTGGTTAAAGGGCCGGCTGTATCTGTAAGACTATATAAATATATCTACACTTTATCATATTAAATAATTGCCTCTGCATGCGATGATTACTGATTTTAGTGATTTAGGACCTAGGCTGTGAAGGGTAGACCGGCACAGAGCCCGCTCACACTTCTGTAGCAGATGAAAAGGAGGACTGCACACCGCTGGTATCATCCACAAGAAACTGATCAGACATAACCTGGTTCTGCCATGGTCTGAGCAGTCTCCAATGACGTTTCAAGGGTCCCCCACCCACCCTTACCTTGTACTGCTGCCGGGAAGAAGTTGGGGGCAGAGTTGGGAAGCAGGAAGTGCAGGGTCTGGAAGAGGAATAGAGGAGGGCTGGAGTCAGCTGTCGGAGTCTGCTGAATGCTAGGTCCAGAGGAGGTGGAGCCAAGGGGGTGCTGCGGCTGCACAGAGAGGTGCAGGATCAGTAAGAGGAGTTCTGTCTTCATCTCTGCTGCTCACTGCTGAGACAAGTTGGGACCGAAGGTGAGGGGGGTGCTGCCGCAGCAGCAGGAGAGGTGTCAGGAATGGACTCGCCAATAGTGGTGGGACTCACCTGCCTTGTGGGTTGCAGTACCAGGACTGACCAGCGGGTGCTCTCAGCAACCAGCGGCTCACTCCGGCAATTAGCCACCACCTGGGGCTGATTGCAGGTGGTGTATTTAAGGGATGGCCAGACCTGCAGTCTGCGCCTTGTTGTACTGTTTGCTTGGCCCTGGTTTCCTGATCCTGTTACTTCTGTCCTGACGCTGCTTGAACTCTGCCTGTACTGACCTCGGCTAGTCCTGACCACTCTCCCGCCTGCTCCTGGTACTCCGTTTGCCCGTTTGCTACCGACCCGGCCTGCCTGACTACTCTTGTATTGTATGTTTATCTGTTGGAGGTTTGGTTGTTTTTTTGCACTGTGTTATGTTTAGTTTTGCACTGCGTTTGTATTGTTAGTCTTAATAAATTATATTATTTACTATATCTGAAGCCTGCGTTTCCCTGTGCCAGTCCACACACTTCTGGTCATACCCGCATCCCTGACATTAGGGGCAAGCACCACATAAAATGGCCTTGCAGGCTGCTGAGATATGGGGGGGGGGGCAGAGACAAGCCTTTCTGCAGCTGCACAGAGAAGCTCAGGATCTGTCAGAGGAGTCCAGTCCTCTTCTCTGCTGCTCACTGCTGAGACAAGTTGGGGCTGGAGGCGAGGGGGGTGCCGCCGCAGCAGCAGGAAAGGGGCAAGGACCACATAAAATGGCCTTGCAGGCTGCAGCCAACTACTGAGATATGGGGGGGGGGGGTGAAGAGACAAGCCTCTCTGCAGCTGCACAGAGAAGCTCAGGATCTGTCAGAGGAGTTCAGTCCTCTTCTCTGCTGCTCACTTCTTTCCCTCTTTTCTTCTTTCTTTTTATACATCTCACTTTCTTTCTCTGTCTCCTGTTTCTCTCCTTTCGTTCTCTCTCTGTCTCCTGTTTCTCTTCTCTTTCTTTCTTTCCTTCCTTCCTTCCTCCTTTCCCTTCTTCCTTCTTTCCCTCTCTCCTTCTTTCCCTCCTTTCCCCTCCTTTTCCCTACCCCTCCTTCCTTCTTTCCCTCCTTCCTTCCTTCTTTCCCTCCTTCCTTCCTTCTTTCCCTCCTTCCTTCCCCCTTTCCCTCCTTCCTTCTTTCCCTCCTTCCTTCCCCCTTTCCCTCCTTCCTTCTTTCCCTCCTTCCTTCTTTTTGTAAGGAGCCTATCCTCATACTTCACAAAGACAAGATTCTCTTCTGCCCATTATCATTCTTTCTTCCCAAGGCAGTATCAGTCTTCCCATCAATGAGGTCACAGTCCTACCATCCTTATGCCCAGGGGCGGACTGACCATTTGGGAACTCGGGCACTGCCCGAGGGCCCGGGGTCAGTAGGGGGCCCCATGAGATGCCCCTGGTACCTTTCATAGGCTTTTTTGGGTGTGATTTGAGTGTGGGCTAGGACACAGGGGCCCCATGATCCCCTATTGCCCGGGGGCCCTATGAGTTGTCAGTCCACCCCTGCTTATGCCCTGCTCCAAAACATCCAAAGGGTATCTCTCTTCATTCTCTGGACATTATCAGAACCTTTCGAATCCACCTAAAAAGCTGCAGCCTTGCTCAGACAGATTCCATGTTTGAACATAAGTCCAAGGAAGGGATCTGCAACTCCATACTATGCTGAATAAAATCTTCTGTATTACATGGTCCACAGGAAAACACCAGCCTAATACAAAAATGCCGCATTTCAGGCTTGGTAGGCTTTAATCAAGCCGGTTTGTCCCAACCTCAGGACTTCGCCAGGGGCATCCTGCTTCCAAATCCACCTTCTCCAGATGGATAAAAAAATTGATCACTAGAGCCTACACTCTAGAGCAGCCTTTCTCAGCCAGGGTGCCCAGGCACCCTGGGGTGTCTTCAGGTTTCTTCAGGGATGCCTTGGAAAATATCTAAAAGGTTTCCAAAACTTGTATACAAGCCAGCGGGTGGAAGAAGCCTGACTTTTAGTTACACAAAGCCACAGGTCTTCATTGTGCGCCATTACGACCCTCTAGCCATCGGCGTCCTGACAAACAATGACATCATCAGTTGATATGGAGGATATCAGTTGCTTGCACAGCATTCTTGTTTGACCCTCCCCCGCCCCTCTCCGTCAATGCTGGGGTCACCTTAGCTCAGTGATGGAGAAAAACTGAGGGAGAAGAGAAAATACTGAAATACCACTCAGTTCCAGGGTGCAAAAGTGTATTAGCTTTGGAAGAATAAATCACCTCTAATGTTGGGTGTCCTACATGTGTGGATGTTCCTGCGTTATATAAAATTAGTTCTTTACATTTTAAAATGGGGTGCCTCGGGACTGTCCATAATTTTAAAGGGTGCCTCGGGACTGTCCATAATTTTAAAGGGTGCTTCAAGACTGTCCGTAATTTTAAAGGGTGCCTCAAGACTGTCCATAATTTTAAAGGGTGCCTCGGGACTATCCATAATTTTAAAGGGTGCCTCGGGACTATCCATAATTTTAAAGGGTGCCTCGGGACTGTCCATAATTTTAAAGGGTGCTTCAAGACTGTCCGTAATTATAAAGGGTGCCTCGGGACTGTCCATAATTTTAAAGGGTGCCTCGGGACTGTCCATAATTTTAAAGGGTGCCTCGGGACTGTCTATAATTTTAAAGGGTGCCTCGGGACTATCCATAATTTTAAAGGGTGCCTCGGGACTGTCCATAATTTTAAAGGGTGCCTCGGGACTGTCCATAATTTTAAAGGGTGCCTCGGGACTGTCCATAATTTTAAAGGGTGCCTCGGGACTGTCCATAATTTTAAAGGGTGCCTCGGGACTTTCCATAATTTTAAAGGGTGCTTCAAGACTGTCCGTAATTTTAAAGGGTGCCTCGGGACTGTCCATAATTTTAAAGGGTGCCTCGGGACTGTCCATAATTTTAAAGGGTGCCTCGGGACTGTCCATAATTTTAAAGGGTGCCTCGGGACTGTCTGTAATTTTAAAGGGTGCCTCGGGACTGTCTATAATTTTAAAGGGTGCCTCGGGACTGTCCGTAATTTTAAAGGGTGCCTCGGGACTGTCCATAACTTTAAAGGGTGCCTCGGGACTGTCTGTAATTTTAAAGGGTGCCTCGGGACTGTCCATAATTTTAAAGGGTGCCACAGGACTGTCCATAATCTTAGAATTTGCCTTGACTGAAAAAAGGTTGAGAAATACTGCTCTAAAGGACAAGTCTCCTCCTGCATTTTAACACACACATTCCACCAGATCCATGAAAGTTTCCTGGGCAATTCGGCACCAGTCCTCCATAGCCACCACCTGGTCCTTTGTTCATTCCTTCACAAAGTTCTACCAGGTAGAAGTCTAATCTTCCGCGGATGCAGCGGCACTCTCACGTTGGGTCTGTTAACCTTTGTGGTTGTTGGACCCGTTGGCACAGTTCTGTTTGCCTACCCTTATTTGTTGCTTGGGGATGTCCAAGGGTTATGAACACATTATGGTGTCCCATACAGGACACAGGTCACTCTCTTTTCCATTCCTTAGTCGGCATTGCTTGCTACAAAACCGAGGACTCACAGAGTGGGGTAGGGTTATAGTAAAGGTACCATTGGCTGTGCCCTCAAAAGCTTGCCTGTGTCCAATCACCTGAAGATCTGAGCATATAACCCAGGGTCTATGATTATTTAGCCAGTGTCCTTTACTGTACTCCAAGATAAGGAATTTGCAAGTCAAAAATTCATTTTTTTGGGCTTCTCCAAGTCCGTTTTGTATATTACCATATCATTTTCAGTGGTTTCATTGTCTCTAAAGAATACCATCACAATTCTCTGCATGTCGGGGTGTTGGCACAGTAGTTAAGACATATTTTGCCGGTACAAAGGAAGTATATAATGTGAATGTTCTCAAAGTCTATATAACCACACCCCTTTTCAGCCTCGTCCACCTTTCACCTCCGTGGACTTAGTGCGCCTCATTACT
Source organism: Staurois parvus (assembly GCF_062004578.1). Taxonomy (NCBI): domain Eukaryota; kingdom Metazoa; phylum Chordata; class Amphibia; order Anura; family Ranidae; genus Staurois; species Staurois parvus. The sequence goes on along the minus strand of NW_028318732.1, from coordinate 77,728 downwards.
ACTCTATACCTGATTTTCTAAATTTCTTTCCTACATTTGGCAGATATGATTATTTTTCCTGAGGAAAAGGCATCTTCTGTGCTCTAATCCTGTCAGGTATGACTGATCTGGCCCAGACTTGTCGATTGTGATACACCCAAATGCATTCTTCCGCAGTTTCACTTTCACTATCATTACTCTCTTGTGCTAGGAGTGATGGCGACTACCGAGCTGAAATGTGTCATCTGTCTTGAAATTTATAGAGATCCTGTATGGCTGAGATGTGGACACAACTTCTGCTGGATCTGTATTGCTCGTGTTCTGGATACACAGGAGGGTTCAGGAGGATATTCCTGTCCTGAATGCAGAGAGAAGTTTCCGGATCGTCCTGCACTGCATAGAAACATGAGACTACGTAACAGAGTGGAGAATTTCCTGTCTGCTCAGCCTGATCAAGAGAACACTGGGGTCTTCTGTACTCACTGTGTGGACTCTCCTGTACCTGCTGTTAGATCCTGTCTACACTGTGAGGATTCTCTTTGTGAAAAGCACCTGAGAGCCCACAGCAGGTCCTCAGAACACATCTTATGTGACCCCACCTTGTCCATGGAGAGCAGGAAATGCTCCGTCCATAAGAAGATCCTGGAGTATTACTGCACTGAGGATGAGACCTGTATCTGTGCATCCTGCTGGCTGATTGGAGGACATAAAGGACATGAGATGGAGTCACTGGATGAGGCTTCTGAGAAGAAGAAGGAGACAATGAGGAACGTTCTGAAGAAACTTCTGACAAAGAGAGAGGAGATGGAGGAAAGAATCCAGAGTCTGCAGGAACACAGGAAGAAAGTAGAAAAAAAAGCAGCTGGTGACACCAAGAGATTCACTGCCCTGTTTAGAGATCTCAGGAGATGCCTGGAAGACCTGGAGAAGAGAGTCCTGAGTTTGACCTCTATGCAGGCAGAGTTGGTCTCTATCTCAACTTTGGTTCTGATCCAGGATCTGGAGATAAAGAAGGAGGAGCTGTCCAGGAAGATGCGTGACATTGAGGAGCTGTGTAACATGATGGATCCACTGACTGTCCTACAGGAATCAGACACAGGTGACTTGTGTGATACTGAGGATGGAGATAATGAGGACAGAGAGAGACATGAGGAACTACTCCATGATGGAGGGGGGCTGGATGTGGCTGGGATATCACACACATTACACACATTATCTGATATAATAACAGAGGGAAATGTATTCTTCTGTATAGAGGAAGCTGCAGATATATTACTCGATTTGAACACTGCAAGTAATAAGCTCCATATATCAGATGACAGGAAAACTGTATTCAAGACAGATATAGACCAGAATCGTCCAGAAGCACCAGAGAGATTTCAATATTCTCAAGTGTTGAGCAGTCGGAGTTTCTCCTCAGGGAGACATTACTGGGATGTGGAAGTCGGGGGATCTGGTGGATGGAGAGTCGGGATGTGTTACCCCAGTATAGCCAGGAGAGGACATAAGTCAGGGATTGGATATAATAACAAGTCCTGGGGTTTGTACAGGAATGGTGGTCAGCGTAGAGTGATGCACGATAGGAATAAGATCCCCTTACCCCCCAATCCCCCCAGTAACAAAGTCAGGATATATCTGGATTACGAGGCCGGGCGGATCTCCTTTTATGATCTGTGTGACCCGATCCGACACCTCCACACCTTCACCACCACCTTCACTGAGCCCCTCCATGCCGGGTTAGGTGTATGGAGAGGTTGGATAAAGATATGTGGGGGGAATCAGGAGAGGAGAGAAATCTGCCCAGAGACAGGTGACATCACAAGGAGAATGCCCAGTACCAAGAAGCCCAAGAAAGGGCAAACTGTTGCAGCGGGCCTTACTAAGAAAACAGAAGGTACTCAGCAAAAAGTGATTCAGGAACCAAAGCGAAGGGCTGCTGCATTACAAGCGATAGTCCTAACTAGGATAATCTCAAGTGATGGTCGGAGGGCATCAGTTGGGGCTGAGTGCGCTATGTCTGAGGTTGTGGAGGAGTCCCCCAGAGTCCATCATAGATCATCCTCAGGACTCAGTCAGGGCTCTCCCTTTCCTTCTGGTAAAGAGATGGCAAATAGGAAGGGCGAGACCTTTGGGACTACTGATTTGGAGCAGGGGTTTTCTGCCCCTTTGGAGGGAGAACCTGTGGGGAACAATCCTAGCTGCCAGGAGTCAAGGGGAAAACCAAACCAGGATCCTGCTTCAATGCCAGCAGCGGCTTCTGCCAAGACAGTCCCTGATCCCCAGCCTAAAGAGTTCTGGGAGCAGAAAGCTGCAAGGACCCAAATTTTCCATCCTACTGCAAAGAGGAATAAGGTCTCAGAGAAACCCATGGAGGACTCAGATGCTGAGGGACTCAGTGGCCAGGAAACCCAGGGCAGCATAAAGGAGCCAAGCAGCACCCGAGAGGAGAGTGATGAGGAGACTGCAAGTCCTGAAGGGAAGCGTCTAAAGACTGAATCACCGAGAAGAATTTCAGGATACGACAAAGGAGGAATTCTGGGCCAGGCAGAGGTGACATATTCTTTTGCCTGGGACCCAGTCAACACTGGTGAGCTTGGGTTCCCCCTGGCCATTCCGACTCGTAGAATGCCTCCAATGGAGGAACTTCAGACTGAAATCAACTCTACGTCAAGTAAACCAACATGATAACCTCCTTTTTCAAGATGCTTTGCTTCGCTCAAGGCTTTGAAAGAGCCCAGCCAGAAGGGCTGCTTTGCTTTCATATCTCGGGGGCTCCGAACTTAGATTTCTGGTTGCTTCAAAAATATGGTATTGGGAATGGCATGGACTATAGAAATCTGAAGAAGGACCGACTGGACATTTCATAGACGTGATCCTGATCTCAACCCAAACTGTACATCTTACCCGCTCAGGGGCGGACTGACCATTTGGAAACTCGGGCACTGCCCGAGGGCCCAGGGTCAGTAGGGGGCCCCATGAGATGCCCCTGCTACCTTTTTCATAGGCTTTTTTGAGTTTGGGAAAGGACACAGGGGCCCCATAATCCCCTATTGCCTGGGGGCCCCATGAGTTGTCAGTCCGCCCCTGTACCCACTGCAGCATTCTATTTGTAAACTGAAGGATTCCTGGATGGAGCTTTTACCAGGGGACCCCCCGGTCATACCTGGCCCAATGAAAGTGGGCCCAATGACAGAGTGAGTTCCAGAATCGATCTTATTCTTTTATCAGACGATTTTAACCTTTTATGTGCAATTTTTTTGCTAATCTTTTCTTGAATCACAAGCTTTGTTTAGTTCCTTTCAAAGTGAAGTGTTATTAACCCCTCCCCCCCCCCAAAAAAAAAGTTTTTTTGAAGCTTACCAGTTCTTAGGTGTGGTGGCTACATTTGTTTGTTTTAATTCTTTAGGATCTTTTATTCATTCTTTAGAGGTTTTTTTTATTCCTAGCGGGAAGGAGCCCAGAGAAGACGGGCTGCCAATATGAAATGTAGGAAGTTTTGGTGTTTCAGGGATTTTATTAAAAGTGTATCTATTTCTTTTATATAAAGGAGCTTTTATTACATACATATTGCCCGCTTCCCGGGGGAGGGTCATTGTAGATTTTATTATAGATTTTTATATAGAAAAGGTGATATTGGGCCTATCATGGTTATGGAAGTACAGGTCGGGGGGGCAACTTGGCTGAGGTTTCGGGGGCACCTAGGCAGAGGTCAGGGGGCACCATGGCTGAGGTTGGAGGGCACCATGGTTGAGGTCGGGGGCACCATGGCTGAAGTCGGGGGGCACCTTGGCAGAGGTCGGGGGGCACCTTGGCTGAGGTCGGGGGGCAACTTGGCTGAGGTCGGGGGGCACCTTGGCTGAGGTCGGGGGGCACCATAGCTGAGGTCGGGGGCACCTTGGCAGAGGTCAGGGGGGCACCATGTCGGGCGGCACCTTGGCTGAGGTCAGGGGGCACCTTGGCTCTGGTCAAGGGGCACCTTGGCTCTGGTCGGGGGGCACCTTGGCTGAGTTCGGGGGTCACCTTGGTCGAGGTCGGGGGGCACCTTGGCTGAGGTTGGGGGTCACCATGGCTGAGGTTGGGGGGTCATCTTGGCTGAGGTTGGGGGGGCACCTTGGCTGAGGTTTGGGTGTCATCTTGGCTGAGGTTGGGGGGGCACCTTGGCTGAGGTCGGGGGGGCACCTTGGCTGAGGTCGGGGGGGCACCTTGTTTGAAAACGGTTATTGATAAGTTAACCCCTTAATACCTGAAGGTAAATATCATCTGAACGCAGTTTTGCAACTTTGAAACGCGCTAATAAAACTTTACACATCGCTACAGTGTTGTCGTCCTAGATTATTATTTGTCTTTTTTTTTCAGAAAAAATTGGATGTTCATTTTTTGATAAATGGTCTTGGATATTGCCTAAATTTTTTTATTGTCAAAGGAAAATTGGCTAAGAGCAGTAAAAAAAAAAAAAAAAAAAAAAAAGATTTAGTGCTGGCGCACACCACATGCCGTCTGGTGCGTTTTTTTTTTTCATGCATCAAAAATTCATGCACGGTATTTTCCATGTATTTCAATGGTATTAGTTCACACCGGTACAGTCAGTTTCCAATGCAGAGAAAAAAGTAGAACAGGCGGCATGATGTTTTCTGCACTGAACTGTACTGGAACGTAGCAAAACACATTAAAAACGCACCGGAGCGTGGTGTGCGCTGCAAGCAAAGACGCATCTGGAACACATGAGTGCGTTGTTGTGGTGGGATCTGACTGTAATTTAGCTGTGTATTTCCTGCCCATACCATGAGCCACCCCCCCAAAAAAAAATCATCTGTATAGTATTCTTAGGCCCCTTTCACACGGGCATTCCGATCTTTCATCAGTCCAGTCACGTTATATCCAAGAAAAACAGATCGGATCACATCAGCTTTTCATCTGTTTACATCCATTTTCATCTGTTTACATCCATTTTCATCTGTTTTTCACCCTTCTTTTGTCTGTTTACAACCGTTTTCATCCGTCTTTCATCCATTTACATCCATTTTCATCCGTTTTTCATCCATTTACATCCATTTTCATCCGTTTTTCATCCATTTACATGCATTTTCATCTGTTTTTCACCCATTTACAACCATTTACATCTGTTTACATCCATTTGTTCATCCGTTTTACACCCATTTACATCCATTTTTTCATCTGTTTTACATCCATTTTTTCATCTGTTTACATCCATTTACATCCATTTTTTCATCTGTTTACATCCATTTACATCCATTTTTTCATCCGTTTTAGATCCATTTACATCCATTTTTTCATCCGTTTTTCATCAGTTTACATCCGTTGTCTGTTTAAATCTGTTTTTCATCCGTTTACATCCATTTTTCATCCGTTCCATTTTTTTTTTTACGGAAGAAAAATCAGGTTTTCTTCTGTTAAAAAAAAACAGATATTAACGGATGCGGACATTAATGGATGTAAACAGATGATCTTCCGTTTACATCCGATAGTTCATAGAAATACATGGGTGTCTGTTTTTCATCTGTATATTGTTCTTAGGCCCCTTTCACACGGGCATTCCGTTTTTTTCATCAGTTCAGTCACGTTTTTTCCCAGAAAAAAAACATTAGTTCACATCAGCTTTTTATCAGTTTATGTCAGTTTACATCTGTTTTTTATCAGTTTACATCCATTTTTTTTGTCCGTTTTCATCAGTTTTTCATCTTTTTTTGTCTGTTTACATCCATTGTCATCCGTTTTTCATCGGTTTTTTGTCTGTTTACATCCATTTTTCATCCATGTACATCTCTCTGCATCCATTTTTCCTCCATCTACATCCGTTTTTGTCAGTTTACATCTGTTTTTTATCAGTATACATCCATTTGTTTTGTCTGTTTTCATCAGTTTTTCATCTTTTTTTGTCTGTTTACATCCATTGTCATCTGTTTTTTATCAGTTTTTTGTCCGTTTACATCCATTTTTCATCCATTTACATCCGTTTTTCATCCGTTCCGTTTTTTTTTTAACAGAAGAAAAATAGGGTTTTCTTCTGTTAAGAAAAAAACAGATGTTAACGGATGCGGACAATAATGGATGTAAACAAATGATCATCCGTTTACATCTGATAGGCCAAAGAAATACATGGGTGTCCATTTTTCATCAGTTCAGTCACGTTTTTTCCAAGAAAAAAATGGATCAGTTCACATCAGCTTTTCATCAGTTTATGTCAGTTTACATCCATTTTTTCGTCCATTTACATCTGTTTTCATAAATTTTTTGTCTATTTACATCCGTTTTCATCAGTTTTTTGTCTGTTTACATCCATTTTTTGTCTCCGTTTACATACATTTGTATCCCTTTTTCATCCATTTACATCCTTCTACATCCATTTTTTGTCCGTTTACATCCGTTTTCATCTGTTTTTTGTCCCTTTACATCCGTTCTTGTCCATTTACATCTGTTTTTTGTCCGTTTATATACATTTTTGATCTGTTCGGGGGGGTTTGTTTACGGAAGAAAAATAGTGTTTTATTCTGTTAAAAAATAAAAACAGATGTTAACGGACGCAGACATTAATGGATGTAAACAGATGATCATCCGTTTACATCCGATAGTCCATAGGAATACATGGGTGTCCATTTTTAATCCGTGTTAAAGGGGCCTTATTATTTTTATTTGTGGTAGGACTAAGAAATAATAGTGTGCATTTTGTTTTTTTTTGTGTTTTTGTTTATTCTACCTAAATCGCACATTTACTAAAACTGGAGCGCTCAGAATCTGGTGCAGCGGTGCGTGGCGGCCAATCAGCTTCTAACATCAACTTGTCTGGTTAAGCTTTGGTGATAAAACCTGGAAGCTGATTGGTTACTATGCAGAGCTCCACCAGTTAGTAAATCTTCCCCACTGACACAAAGTAAAGTTTTTTTTCCTTTCTACTAACCCAGTCTTTGTCAACCAGGGGGCCTAGGCATCCTAGGGTGCCTTCTGGGTTCTTCAGAGGTGCCTAGGCATCCAGGGGCGCCTTCTGGGTTCTTCAGAGGTGCCTAGGCATCCAGGGGCGCCTTCTGGGTTCTTCAGAGGTGCCTAGGCATCCAGGGGCGCCTTCTGGGTTCTTCAGAGGTGCCTAGGCATCCAGGGGCGCCTTCTGGGTTCTTCAGAGGTGCCTAGGCATCCAGGGGCGCCTTCTGGGTTCTTCAGAGGTGCCTAGGCATCCAGGGGCGCCTTCTGGGTTCTTCAGAGGTGCCTAGGCATCCAAGGGCCCCTTCTGGGTTCTTCAGGGGGTGCCTTGGCAAAATGCCTGAATTTTCTCCAAATTACCCCAAAATTGTGTACAAGGCAGCGGGGGAATCAAGCCTGCTTTTTTGTTACACAAAGCCACACGCTTCCCAACAACCATTGGCATCATTGGTTGATAAGAAGGACATCGGGCACCTGCAGAACATCCTTGTTTGACCCGCCACCCCACTCTTTCAGTTTTGGGGTCACATTATAGGTGCATGTGGAGAGATAAAAGAACTGCTGGAATACTAGTCAATACCAGGGTACAAAAATGTATATGCTTTGAAATAATAGGTCACCTCTGGGCGTCTTATGTGTGTATATATATAAAAATTTGTAATTATTTAATTTTTTTTTACACACACTGACCCTGACCCTTGACCTTGATCCTGACACTAACCTAGATCTATTCCTGGTGTAGCTATATTTTCCATTAAAAAAAAAAATATATGTATATATATATATATTTGCATTTATTTCTTTCATTAAAAAAACAGATACAGACGTTTTTTTCCGCTTTTCTTGAAAAAAAAAAAAAATATATATATATAAATAAATTAGCATTATTTTTTTTTACACATACAGACTTTTTTTCCTCTCATCTTGAAAAAAAAAAAAATATATATATATATATTTATATTTGCATTTATTTTTTTTTTTTTACACATACAGACCTTTTTTTTCCTCTTTTCTTAAAAAAAAAAAAAAATATATATATATATGTATTTATTTAATTGTTTTTTACACATGCAGACATTTTTTTCCCCTTTTCTTGAAAAAAATAATAATATATATATATATACACACACACACAGTGGATGCAAAAAGTCTACACACCCCTGTTAAATTGTCAGGTTTCTGTGATATACAAAAATGAGACAAAGATAAATAATTTCAGAACTTTTTCCACCTTTAATGTGACCTATAAACTGTACAACTCAATTGAACAACAAAATGAATGCCTTTAGCGGGGGTAAGTAAACATACAAAACTAAAATAATGTGGTTGCATAAGTGTGCACGCCCTCTTATAACTGGAGATGTAGCTGTGTTCCGAATGAAGCAATTGCATACAAAATCATGGTAAATAGGAATCAGTACACACCTGCCATCATATAAACTGCCTTTGATGAAGTTCAGCTGTTCTAGTCGGTCTTTCTTGACATTTTCTTAGTCACATCCTACAGCAAAAGCCATGGTCCGCAGAGAGCTTCCAAAGCATCAGAGGGATCTCATTGTTACAAGGTATCAGTCAGGAGAAGGGGACAAAAGAATTCCCGAGGCATCAGATATACAATGAAACACAGTGAGGACCGTCATCATCAAGTGGAGGAAATATAGCCAACAGTGACATCACCAACAGTGACCTCCCCAACAGTGACATCTCCAACAGTGACCTCCTCAACAGTGACATCTCCAACAGTGACCTCACCAACAGTTACATCACCGACAGTGACATCCCCAACAGTGACATCCCCAACAGTGACCTCACCAACAGTGACCTCACCAACAGTGACATCCCCAACAGTGACATCTCCAACAGTGACCTCCCCAACAGTGACCTCACCAACAGTGACCTCACCAACAGTGTCCTCACCAACAGTGACCTCCCCAACAGTGACCTCACCAACAGTGACATCTCCAACAGTGACATCTCCAACAGTGACATCCCCAACAGTGACCTCACCAACAGTGACCTCACCAACAGTGTCCTCACCAACAGTGACATCCCCAACAGTGACCTCACCAACAGTGACATCTCCAACAGTGACATCACCAACAGTGACCTCACCAGCAGTGACATCACCAACAGTGACATCACCAAGAACTGGACGTCCCTCCGAAATGGATGAAAAGACGAGAAGAGGTCCAGGAGGCGGACAAAAGGCCTACAGCAACATGAAAGGAGCTGCAGGAATATGTGGCCAGTCCTGGCTGTGTGGTCCATGTGACACCGATCTCCGTGTTCTTCATATGTCTGGGCGATGGGGGAGGGGAAGATGGAAGAATTTTCTTACAAAGAAATACATCCAAGCCCGGCTACATTCTGCAAAACACATCTGAAGTCTCCCAAAATCATGTGGGAAATGTGTTCTGGTCTGATGACACCAAGGTGGAACTTTCTGGCCGTAATTCCAAAAAGATATATTTGGTGCAAAAACAACACTGCCCATCACCAGAAGAACACCATACGCACTGTGAAGCATGGTGGTGGCAGCATCATGCTTTGGGGCTGTTTTCCTTCAGCTAGAACTGGGGCCTTAGTCCATGTAGAGGGAATTATGAACAGTCTCAAATACCGGTCAATATCGGCACAAAACCTTCCGGCTTCTGCTAGAAAGATGAACATGAAGAGGAACTTCACCTTCCAGCATGACAACCACCCAAAGCATCCATCCAAATCCACAAAGGAATGGCTTCACCAGAAGAAGAGGAAAGTTGTGGAATGGCCCAGCCAGAGCCCAGACCTGAATCCGATGGAAGATCTGTGGGGGGATCTGAAGAGGGCTGTGCGCAGGAGATGACACGCGATCTCACAGATTTGGAGTGTTTCTGCAAGGAAGAGCGGGCAAATATTGCCACTATGGAGCTTTCTTCCAGCACAAATGCTGGTCTGCATATATGCAGTACATCAGAAGAACACCATCAGAAGTCATGTTTTGGTAATTTCCCTTATATCTAAGGGAAGTTACCAAAACATGACCTTTTGAGGGTATTTAAGGAGTGGGGTGGGGAACCTACTACCAGGTACCCCACAAACCTGAGTTGGATAAAATAATCTGTTTAAAAAACATACAGTGGCACGGAGATGGGTCTTCTTCTGATGTACTGCATATATGCAGACCAGCATTTGTGCTGGAAGAAAGCTCCATAGTGTGCTTCCAGTAGGATTAGGAGTTCCATGAACATTGACCTGAAGCCATGAACATTGACCCAAAGCTGTTGTGCAAGGTGAAGGGAATCCTGAAAGCATGACCCATTGGAGGTACTTGAGGACCAAGGTTTGGAACCACCTCCCCTACATTATACATGACGTTATTTGGTACTCAAAGGACAGAGGTCAGAGTCAGACAACTTTATCCTTGGACGTTAGGGAAAGTTTTGACCAAGTCTCAAAAGGGTACCTTCTTCATGTTTTAGAAAGAATGGTCGTGCCTGGGATCCTTTTACTGGTGGCCATACACACATCTATTTTACTCTCCAATCAATGTGCATATTCAATAAAAACAAACAAATCGGCAAACAATCAAATAGGCACCACGCCCGACTTAGATCGACTTCAGTCAAACTGCCAATCCACCAGGTCTGAGAACTCTTGATTGTGTTGCATTGACCAGCAACCCAGTTCATGAATTTGGTCATAATTTGATAGATCGGATGAGATTACATGGTGGCAAGTGATATACACTTACCGGACACTTTATTAGGTCCACCTTGCTAGTGCCAAGAAAATCTCCCCCACACCATGACACCACCACCACCAGACTGAACCGTTGATACAAGGCAGGATGGATCCACCACACCATGACACCACCACCAGCCTGAACCATTGTTACAAGGCAGGATGGATCCACCACCTCATGACACCACCACCAGACTGAACCGTTGATACAAGGCAGGATGGATCCGCCACACCATGACACCACCACCAGCCTGAACCATTGTTACAAGGCAGGATGGATCCACCACACCATGACACCACCACCACCAGCCTGAACCATTGTTACATGGCAGGATGGATCCTCCACACCATGACACCACCACAAGCCTGAACCGTTGATACAAGGCAGGATGGATCCCCCACACCATGACACCACCACCACCAGCCTGGACCATTGTTACAAGGCAGGATGGATCCCCCACACCATGACACCACCACCACCAGCCTGAACCATTGTTACATGGCAGGATGGATCCTCCACACCATGACACCACCACAAGCCTGAACCGTTGATACAAGGCAGGATGGATCCCCCACACCATGACACCACCACCACCAGCCTGGACCATTGTTACAAGGCAGGATGGATCCCCCACACCATGACACCACCACCAGCCTGAAACGTTGATACAAGGCAGGATGGATCCCCCACACCATGACACCACCACCACCAGCCTGAACCATTGTTACAAGGCAGGATGGATCCCACACCATGACACCACCACCAACCTGAACCATTGTTACAAGGCAGGATGTATCCACCACACCATGACACCACCACCAGCCTGAACCATTGTTACAAGGCAGGATGGATCCATGCTTTCATGTTGTTTATGAAAAATTCTGACCCTACCATCTGAATGTCGCAGCTGAAATCCAGACTCATCACACCAGGCACCGTTTTCCCAATCTTCTATTGTCCAATTTTGGTGAGCCTGTGTGAATTGTAGCCTCCATTTCCTGTTCTTTACTGACAGGAGTGACACCTGGTGTGGTCTTCTGCTGCTGTAGCCCATCTGCTTCAAGGTTGGACATGTGCATTCAGAGATGGTATTCTGCATACCTTGGTTGTAATGAGTGGTTATTGGAGTTACTATTGCTTTTCTATCATCTCCAACCAGTCTGTCCATTCTCCTCTGACATCATCAAGGCATTTTCCTCCACAAAACTGCCGCTCACTAAATATTTTCTCTTTTTTTGACCATTCTCTGTAAACCCCAGAGATGGGTGTGCGTGAAAATCCCAGTAGATCAGAAGTTTTTTAAATATTCAGACCAGCCTGTCTGGCATCAACAACCATGACACCTTCAAAGTCACTTAAATCCCCTTTCTTCCCCGTTCTGATGCTCGGTTTGAATCTTCACCACGTCTAGATGACTAAATGCAATGAGTTGCTGGCATTTGATTGGCTGATTACCAATTTGTGTTACCAAGAAATTGAACAGGTGAACCTAATAAAGAGGCCGGTGAGTGTAATTGATCGTTTACAGTCATATCCTCTAACTATTGAATTTCACTTCTCTAGTGTGTGTCATATTTGTCAAACAGATTGCATACTATAGATTGATTATTCTGATACGAGGCATGGAGGAGATCAGCTATGAGGAAAGATCAGAGGAAGTGAATGTATTCTCTACTGAGAGGAGGAGATTAAGGGGGATATGATCTCCATGTATAATACATAAGGGGGGATATGATCTCCATGTATAATACATAAGGGGGGATATGATCTCCATGTATAATACATAAGGGGGGATATGATCTCCATGTATAATACATAAGGGGGGATATGATCTCCATGTATAATACATAAGGGGGGATATGATCTCCATGTATAATACATAAGGGGGGGATATGATCTCCATGTATAATACATAAGGGAGGGATATGATCACCATGTATAATACATAAGGGGGGATATGATCTCCATGTATAATACATAAGGGGGGATATGATCTCCATGTATAATACATAAGGGGGGATATGATCTCCATGTATAATACATAAGGGGGGGATATGATCTCCATGTATAATACATAAGGGAGGGATATGATCTCCATGTATAATACATAAGGGGGGGATATGATCTCCATGTATAATACATAAGGGAGGGATATGATCTCCATGTATAATACATAAGGGGGGGATATGATCACCATGTATAATACATAAGGGGGGATATGATCTCCATATATAATACATAAGGGGGGATATGATCTCCATGTATAATACATAAGGAGGGGATACGATCTCCATGTATAATACATAAGGGGGGATATGATCTCCATGTATAATACATAAGGGGGGATATGATCTCCATGTATAATACATAAGGGGGGGATATGATCTCCATGTATAATACATAAGGGAGGGATATGATCACCATGTATAATACATAAGGGGGGATATGATCTCCATGTATAATACATAAGGGGGGATATGATCTCCATGTATAATACATAAGGGGGGGATATGATCTCCATGTATAATACATAAGGGAGGGATATGATCTCCATGTATAATACATAAGGGGGGGATATGATCACCATGTATAATACATAAGGGGGGATATGATCTCCATATATAATACATAAGGGGGGATATGATCTCCATGTATAATACATAAGGGGGGGATATGATCTCCATGTATAATACATAAGGGGGGGATATGATCTCCATGTATAATACATAAGGGGGATATGATCTCCATGTATAATACATAAGGGGGGATATGATCTCCATGTATAATATATAAGGGGAGATATGATCTCCATATATAATACATAAGGGGGGGATATGATCTCCATGTATAATACATAAGGGGTGATATGATCTCCATGTATAATACATAAGGGGGGATATGATCTCCATGTATAATACATAAGGGGGGGATATGATCTCCATGTATAATACATAAGGGGGATATGATCTCCATGTATAATATATAAGGGGGGGATATGATCTCCATGTATAATACATAAGGGGGGAATATGATCTCCATGTTTAATACATAAGGGGGGATGTGATCTCCATGTATAATACATAAGGGGGGATATGATCACCATGTATAATACATAAGGGGGGATATGATCTCCATGTATAATACATAAGGGGGGATATGATCTCCATGTATAATACATAAGGGGGGATATGATCACCATGTATAATACATAAGGGGGGATATGATCTCCATGTATAATACATAAGGGGGATATGATCTCCATGTATAATACATAAGGGGGGATATGATCTCCATGTATAATACATAAGGGGGGATATGATCTCCATGTATAATACATAAGGGGGATATGATCTCCATGTATAATACATAAGGGGGGGATATGACCTCCATGTATAATACATAAGGGGGGATATGATCTCCATGTATAATACATAAGGGGGATATGACCACCATGTATAATACATAAGGGGGGATATGATCTCCATGTATAATACATAAGGGGGGATATGAACTCCATGTATAATACATAAGGGGGGATATGATCACCATGTATAATACATAAGGGGGGATATGAACTCCATGTATAATACATAAGGGGGGGATATGATCTCCATGTATAATACATAAGGGGGATATGATCTCCATGTATAATACATAAGGGGGGATATGATCTCCATGTATAATACATAAGGGGGGGGGGGTATGATCTCCATGTATAATACATAAGGGGGGATATGATCTCCATGTATAATACATAAGGGGGATATGATCTCCATGTATAATACATAAGGGGGGGATATGACCTCCATGTATAATACATAAGGGGGGATATGATCTCCATGTATAATACATAAGGGGGATATGACCACCATGTATAATACATAAGGGGGGATATGATCTCCATGTATAATACATAAGGGGGGATATGATCTCCATGTATAATACATAAGGGGGGATATGATCTCCATGTATAATACATAAGGGGGGATATGAACTCCATGTATAATACATAAGGGGGGGATATGATCTCCATGTATAATACATAAGGGGGATATGATCTCCATGTATAATACATAAGGGGGGATATGATCTCCATGTATAATACATAAGGGGGGATATGATCTCCATGTATAATACATCAGTGGTTCATATAGTGAACTCGGTGTAGTTATTCCCCCTGAGGTCATCACAGAGGACAAGGGGGAGCTCTTTACGTCTGGAGGAAAAGAAATGTCATCTCCAAACACGGAAAGGTTTCTTCACAGTGAGAGCTGTGAGAATGTGGAATAGACTCCCTCCAGAGTTGGGTGTGGCCAGCTCAGTGGATTGCTGTAGGAAAGTCCTGGATTCTTTCTTGGATACATAGAATATAACTGGATATAACATTTATAGGGAAAGTTGATCCCGGGAATATCCGATTGCCTCTCAGGGGGTCAGGAAGGAATTTTTTCCCCTGCAGGAGCAAATTGGATCGTGCTTTGCTGGGTTTTTTTGCCTTCCTCTGGATCAACTGTGAGTGTAGGATTATAACTTTTTTTTTTTATTGGTTGAACTGGATGGACTTTTTTGTCTTTTTTCAACCAGACTAACTATGTAACTATGTAGTTATGTAACCGGGAAAGAAGGCAGGGCCCAGGATAATTTGGGAACCCAGCATCCCACAGCCTACTCCTTCCCTAACCTAGGCAGTCTGTCTAACTTGCTGACATTAGACATTTCCCTGCATCTACAGAGATGTGAACGTGTCATTGGCGTCTAGGTGTCAGTTCTGGTCAACAGGCCTGCTCTTTCCTTTCAGCTTTTACTTTGGGATCATCTGTCTATGAATGATTACTGAATTAGGAGAATACTGTATGTTCAATACCAGTGAATTAATTATCGGCAATCATACTACTTTTCCATCTACTGTATGTTACATGGGTTTTCTCACTGTCTCACGTCAACGAGATAGATTTCAGGTGTTGAGCAGTCGGAGTTTCTCCTCAGGGAGACATTACTGGGAAGTGGATGTCGGGGGGTCAGAGAGCTGGATAGTTGGGATGTGTTACCCCAGTATAGACAGGAGAGGTGATTGGTCAGTGATTGGAAGGAACAGCAAGTCCTGGGGTTTGTACTGGAATGGTAGTCAATATGGGGTGATACATGACAGTAATGGAACCATCTTACCCACCAATATCCCCAAGAGAGTCAGGATATATCTGGATTATGAGGCCGGGCGGATCTCCTTTTATGATCTGTGTGACCCGATCCGACACCTCCACACCTTCACCACCACCTTCACTGAGCCCCTCCATGCCGGGATATGTGTATGGAGAGGTTGTATAAAGATCTGTGGGGGGAATCGGGAGATGTGAGAACTCCGCCCACTTATTGGTGCTGTCACAGGGATGGGTGGTAGCATGGGTAAAATATTTGGCCAGTAGGATAAAGCAGTGGGTGGGATTTCAGCCAGTGCCCTGCAGGTTAGATTTCTCCTTCTGTCACTCATTGTGATTGGGTAGGATATCTCTCCAGTTACTGGAGTAGCAGTGAGTGACATGTTCAGTTCTGTGACTGAGGAGGAGTGTGGCCTAGCTAAATAATCTATCTATTATCTATCTATTATCTATCTATCTATTATCTATCTATCTATCTATCTATCTATTATCTATCTATTATATATCTATCTATTATCTATCTATCTATCTATCTATCTATCTATCTATCTATCTATTATCTATCTATCTATCTATCTATCTATCTATCTATCTATCTATTATCTATCTATCTATTATCTATCTATCTATCTATCTATCTATCTATCTATCTATTATCTATCTATCTATCTATCTATCTATTATCTATCTATCTATCTATCTATCTATCTATCTATCTATTATCTATCTATTATCTATCTATCTATCTATCTATCTATCTATCTATCTATCTATTATCTATCTATCTATCTATCTATCTATCTATCTATCTATTATCTATCTATCTATCTATCTATCTATCTATCTATCTATTATCTATCTATCTATCTATCTATCTATTATCTATCTATCTATCTATCTATCTATCTATCTATCTATTATCTATCTATTATCTATCTATCTATCTATTATCTATCTATCTATCTATCTATCTATCTATCTATCTATCTATTATCTATCTATCTATCTATCTATCTATCTATCTATTATCTATCTATCTATCTATCTATCTATCTATCTATCTATCTATCTATCTATCTATCATCTATTATCTATCTATCTATTATCTATCTATCTATCTATTATCTATCTATCTATCTATCTATCTATCTATCTATTATCTATCTATCTATCTATCTATCTATCTATTATCTATCATCTATCTATCTATCTATCTATCTATCTATTATCTATCTATCTATCTATCTATCTATCTATCTATCTATCTATCTATTATCTATCTATCTATCTATCTATCTATCTATCTATCTATCTATCTATTATCTATCTATCTATCTATCTATCTATCTATCTATCTATCTATTATCTATCTATCTATCTATCTATCTATCTATCTATCTATCTATTATCTATCTATCTATCTATCTATCTATCTATCTATTATCTATCTATCTATCTATTATCTATCTATCTATCTATCTATCTATCTATCTATCTATCTATTATCTATCTATCTATCTATTATCTATCTATCTATCTATCTATCTATCTATCTATCTATCTATTATCTATCTATCTATCTATCTATCTATCTATCTATTATCTATCTATCTATCTATCTATTATCTATCTATCTATCATCTATCTATCTATCTATCTATCTATCTATCTATCTATTATCTATCTATCTATCTATCTATCTATCTATCTATTATCTATCTATCTATCTATCTATCTATCTATCTATTATCTATCTATCTATCTATCTATCTATCTATCTATCTATCTATTATCTATCTATCTATCTATTATCTATCTATCTATCTATCTATCTATCTATCTATCTATCTATCTATCTATTATCTATCTATCTATCTATCTATCTATCTATTATCTATCTATTATATATCTATCTATCTATCTATCTATCTATCTATCTATCTATCTATTATCTATCTATCTATCTATCTATCTATTATCTATCTATCTATCTATCTATCTATCTATCTATCTATCTATCTATCTATTATCTATCTATCTATCTATCTATCTATTATCTATCTATCTATTATCTATCTATCTATCTATCTATCTATTATCTATCTATCTATCTATCTATCTATCTATCTATCTATCTATCTATCTATTATCTATCTATCTATCTATCTATCTATCTATCTATCTATCTATTATCTATCTATTATCTATCTATCTATCTATCTATCTATCTATCTATCTATCTATTATCTATCTATCTATCTATCTATCTATCTATCTATCTATCTATCTATTATCTATCTATCTATCTATCTATCTATCTATCTATCTATTATCTATCTATCTATTATCTA
This sequence comes from Staurois parvus, assembly GCF_062004578.1. Classification (NCBI taxonomy): domain Eukaryota; kingdom Metazoa; phylum Chordata; class Amphibia; order Anura; family Ranidae; genus Staurois; species Staurois parvus. The sequence goes on along the minus strand of NW_028318732.1, from coordinate 59,585 downwards.
TCTATCTATCTATCTATCTATTATCTATCTATCTATCTATCTATCTATCTATCTATCTATCTATCTATTATCTATCTATCTATCTATCTATCTATCTATCTATCTATCTATCTATCTATTATCTATCTATTATCTATCTATCTATCTATCTATCTATCTATCTATCTATCTATTATCTATCTATCTATCTATCTATCTATCTATCTATCTATCTATTATCTATCTATCTATCTATCTATCTATCTATCTATCTATCTATTATCTATCTATCTATCTATCTATCTATCTATCTATCTATTATCTATCTATCTATCTATCTATCTATCTATTATCTATCTATCTATCTATCTATCTATCTATTATCTATCTATCTATCTATCTATCTATCTATCTATCTATCTATCTATTATCTATCTATCTATCTATTATCTATCTATCTATCTATCTATCTATCTATCTATCTATCTATCTATCTATCTATCTATTATCTATCTATCTATCTATCTATCTATCTATCTATCTATCTATTATCTATCTATCTATTATCTATCTATCTATGTCCTTTTTTCCCACCAATTGAGCTTTCTTTTGGTGGTATTTTATCGCCTGTGCGGTTCTTATTTTTTGCATACAGACCTCTCCCCCAGCAGTGATATTTGGCGGTCACCGGGTAAGATGGGGGCACATGATCCCTTGATCCCTCAACCTCGGGAAATTGGGAACCTAGCAAGGGCTTTGATGGAGCAACAACATGTTGGGGAACAGCAAAGGAGAATATATAGGGGGTTTGGAGGGTTTTCAAGAGAACCTGTCACTTCACCTTGAAAAGACAATGTGGGTGGAGTCTTTTTAACCCGCCTCTGGGCTGGCTAAAGGTGGACTGATCAGTATGACTATGTTCAGGTCTAAGAGGTGATGGGGTGCCCTGATCTGGGGGTGCAGTGCGTACCTGGAGAGATGTAATCACTGGTATTTATAGAGAGCAATATTAAAATTGATCCTAATGTAATGTGTCCTTACAGAATGGATCCCCGATAGAACTCTATTGGATCCCTTTTATAATGGATCCTAATATAATGTGTCCTTATAGAATGGATCCCCGATAGAACTCTATTGGATCCCTTTTATAATGGATCCTAATATAATGTGTCCTCATAGAATGGATCCCCGATAGAACTCTATTGGATCCCTTTTATGATGGATCCTAATGTAATGTGTCCTTATAGAATGGATCCCCGATAGAACTCTATTGGATCCCTTTTATGATGGATCCTAATGTAATGTGTCCTCATAGAATGGATCCCGGATAGAACCCTATTGGATCCCTTTTATGATGGATCCTAATGTAATGTGTCCTCATAGAATGGATCCCCGATAGAACTCTATTGGATCCCTTTTATAATGGATCTTAATGTAATGTGTCCTTATAGAATGGATCCCCGATAGAACTCTATTGGATCCCTTTTATAATGGATCCTAATGTAATGTGTCCTTATAGAATGGATCCCCGATAGAACTCTATTGGATCCCTTTTATAATGGATCCTAATGTAATGTGTCCTTATAGAATGGATCCCCAATAGAACTCTATTGGATCCCTTTTATAATGGATCCTAATATAATGTGTCCTTATAGAATGGATCCCGATAGAACTCTATTGGATCCCTTTTATAATGGATCCTAATGTAATGTGTCCTCATAGAATGGATCCCTGATAGAACTCTATTGGTTCCCTTTTATGATGGATCCTAATATAATGTGTCCTCATAGAATGGATCCCCGATAGAACTCTATTGGATCCCTTTTATAATGGATCTTAATGTAATGTGTCCTTATAGAATGGATCCCCGATAGAACTCTATTGGATCCCTTTTATAATGGATCCTAATGTAATGTGTCCTCATAGAATGGATCCCCGATAGAACTCTATTGGATCCCTTTTATGATGGATCCTAATGTAATGTGTCCTTATAGAATGGATCCCCGATAGAACTCTATTGGATCCCTTTTATGATGGATCCTAATGTAATGTGTCCTCATAGAATGGATCCCGGATAGAACCCTATTGGATCCCTTTTATGATGGATCCTAATGTAATGTGTCCTCATAGAATGGATCCCCGATAGAACTCTATTGGATCCCTTTTATAATGGATCTTAATGTAATGTGTCCTTATAGAATGGATCCCCGATAGAACTCTATTGGATCCCTTTTATAATGGATCCTAATGTAATGTGTCCTTATAGAATGGATCCCCGATAGAACTCTATTGGATCCCTTTTATAATGGATCCTAATGTAATGTGTCCTTATAGAATGGATCCCCAATAGAACTCTATTGGATCCCTTTTATAATGGATCCTAATATAATGTGTCCTTATAGAATGGATCCCGATAGAACTCTATTGGATCCCTTTTATAATGGATCCTAATGTAATGTGTCCTCATAGAATGGATCCCTGATAGAACTCTATTGGTTCCCTTTTATGATGGATCCTAATATAATGTGTCCTCATAGAATGGATCCCCGATAGAACTCTATTGGATCCCTTTTATAATGGATCTTAATGTAATGTGTCCTTATAGAATGGATCCCCGATAGAACTCTATTGGATCCCTTTTATAATGGATCCTAATGTAATGTGTCCTTATAGAATGGATCCCCGATAGAACTCTATTGGATCCCTTTTATAATGGATCCTAATATAATGTGTCCCCTTAGAATGGATCCCCGATAGAACTCTATTGGATCCCTTTTATAATGGATCCTAATGTAATGTATCCTTATAAATTGGATCCCTGATAGAACTCTATTGGATCCCTTTTATAATGGATCCTAATATAATGTGTCCCCTTAGAATGGATCACCAATAGAACTCTATTAGATCCCTTTTATAATAGATCCTAACGTAATGTGTCCTTATAGAATGGATCCCTGATAGAACTCTATTGGATTCCTTTTATAATAGATCCTAACGTAATGTGTCCTTATAGAATGGATCCCTGATAGAACTCTATTGGATCCCTTTTATAACTACAGATTTAATATCACTTTTACAGATTTTTTTGGTCACATGATAGTTGCAAAATGTTTATCAAAACAATATTTTCGCTACAAATGTACACAAATCATTATTAACAGATATAAATCTTACACAGCGTACAAAAGTCCTGCAGATTATAAAGCATTGATCTGTATCGAGCTAATAAATCACAAATATTTGTCAATTATAAATTGTGTGTTTTTTGTTTTTTTTGCAAGCCAGTGAATATTGAAGGTACACAAAACTGTGAACAGGCAACCTGCAGTGATCAATGGCTGCAGCCAGTTGGGATCCAGAACAATGTTACACCGCGCCCCTTGGACAGAAGTCGTTCTAACGATTGGTTTCTGCTGAGCAGGGATGGCCGCATACACTGATTGCAGCTCAGCTGATCCCCGCTGAACAGGCTGAATTTCGATCCAGGTTTGGACAGTTTTAGGGCCCAAGCACACTAGTGGCAGGGACTGCAGCTCCTTTGAAAAGCGGTCAATACTCAGATCACTTTTCAGAGGTGTTTGACAGGCGGTGAGGAGGCAATATCTCACCTCCTGTCCACCCGATTTAACCCCACCACCCTGCAACATTGTGCATTGAGATGGTTGCAGAGTGGTCCTATCCACAGCAGAGTCCTTGGGTAGGGTTCCCCTGGGCAGGACCAATCTGGAAGCTGCAATCAGAATCATGTGATGGAAACCGGATCCTATGGAACCTATGAATGGGTCACGTTCAGTGGGTAGTGGTGTCTGCCGAATGTATATATATATAATGATATATACAGTATATCAGGATCTGTGGATCCTGATATATATATATCAGGATCCACAGAGTTCCCCTTTATATCAGGTTACCCAGAGTTCCCCTTTATGTCAAGTTCCCCAGAGTTCCCCTTTTCATCAGCCCACATGGAAGAAAAATATATTTGAAATAATACAATTTTGACCATATTCAATATATTTAAAAAAAAAAATTAAAAAAATAATATATATATATATATACACACTGTATGTTGAAATGCGTTATATATATATATATATATATAGGCAGCACAGTGGCTAAATGGTTAGCACTTCCACCTGGCAGTACTAGGGGCGCTGGTTCAAATCCCAACCACGGCACCACCTGCCTAGAGTTTGCATGTTCTCCCTGTGCCTGTGCGGGTTTCCTCCAGTTTCCTCCTACACTCCAAAGACATGCTGGTAGGTTAATTGGAACCTGTCTAAATTGGCCCATGTATGTGTATATATGAATGTGAGTTAAGGACCTTAGATTGTACACCCCTTGAGGGTTAGGGACTGATGTGAATGTACAAGATATATGTAAAGCGCTGCGTAAATTAATGGCAATATATAAGTAAATAAATATATATATACACTGTATGTTGAAATGCATTTTTTATATATTGCAAGATATATGAAAAATATTTGTAAAAATATGTATTTTTTAAATATATTCTTCAGATTTTTTTTTTCAGATATAAAAAAGTCATTTTAACATATATTTTTACATATAATTGTAAATGCATTCCAAAAACGTAGATTTGTATTTTTAAAGACATACAGTATATTTGAAAACTTATTTTTAAAAATATTTTTCATATATTTTGTAACAAAAACGCATTTCAACATACAGTGTGTGTGTATGTATATATATATATATATATATATATATATATATATATATACACATTTAAAAATATATTTCAATAAATATATATTATTATTATTATACAGGATTTATATATTATTATTATTATTATTATACAGGATTTATATATTATTATTATTATACAGGATTTATATATTATTATTATTATTATACAGGATTTATGGCGCCAACAGTTTGCTCAGCACTTTACAATATAACGGGAGACAATACAGCAACAATACAGTTCAATACAAGAGGGTTAGGAGGGCCCAATTCCTAGATTGTAAGCTCCCAGGATTAGGGCCCTCTAACCCTCTTGTATTGAACTGTATTGTTGCTGTATTGTCTCCCGTTATATTGTAAAGTGCTGAGCAAACTGTTGGCGCCATAAATCCTGTATAATAATATATATATAAATCCTGTATAATAATATTAATAATAATATATAAATCCTGTATAATAATAATAATAATAATATATAAATCCTGTATAATAATAATAATATAAATTCTGTATAATAATAATAATATAAATCCTGTATAATAATAATAATAATAATAATATATAAATCCTGTATAATAATAATAATATATAAATCCTGTATAATAATATATAAATCCTGTATAATAATAATAATATAAATCCTGTATAATAATATTAATAATAATATATAAATCCTGTATAATAATAATAATAATAATATATAAATCCTGTATAATAATAATAATATAAATCCTGTATAATAATAATAATATATAAATCCTGTATAATAATAATAATAATATAAATCCTGTATAATAATAATAATATATATTTATTGAAATATATTTTTAAATGTGTTGAATACAACCAAAATTGTAGTATTTCAAATATATTTTTCTTCCATGTGGGTTACACTTCAAGAATGAATTATTTTGGTGGCTAACCACCCCTGACTATGGCGGCAGGTCTACAAAGCTCTACTTTACCTTTAAAAATTGCTGTAGGGCAAATTCTGCATTTTGAAACATGTTTTTTCTCAGTGAAACATTCCGTTTAACCGCAACTCCTGCGCCAAGAATGTGCCAAGAGATCTTTACCATTCAGTGTTCCAGGAAGTCTTTCACAATCCTAATTTCTCAATCTTCATTAATGAAGGTGACTTTGGTCACCTCCACCCATCTGACCTTTATCTACTGCCAGCTGTTGGGTTTTGTAGGTTCCTGAGGGCTTGCCACATGCCCTGAGCCCAGTTGCCTAACCACCATGTGGTAAAGCTGGCCACTCGGTAAGATTTCTCTCATTCGACCACAAAGACTGAACGAGAGACATCTATTGATTTCTCTACCACCTATTCAGAGCGTACGGACAAATCAACTGTTGTATTCTGAAATCGGGCATCTGTGGCCGTAAGAACACCTAAACAGTGACTGCGTTGGCATTTTTCTGTCTAGCTTCTGGAAGGATGTCGGGCAGAAGGGTGTTGATGGGGCCAATTGGTTCTTCAGGAACTGGCAACATTCATTCTGGGTGTGGGCCAGCTTTGGGGATCTTACCTCGGCTCCTTTTGAAACCTTGTTTATAGAATGTGTGGAGCAAGGACTGTAGGTTTAGTTTTGAAGTTTGCTGGAAGCTTCCTGGCTTGTCTCCCACATGGGTCTCATCAGGGCTGCTGTTAGAAACTACGGGGCCCCATACAGAAAACCTGACAGGGCCCCTCCACCAAAAGAAACACACAGTTCACTATGCTTCAGTTATAAATGCAAACAGGGAGTGATTGTTACAAATCACTTATTGTGTTGATTGAGGACATCAAGGGGCTGGTAAATGTGACATATTTACCGGACCCTTCCCCACTCTCCATCCTGAAGGCTTCTATAGTGTGCTTGCAGCTGCCAGTGCAAAAGGGAAGGAGGGAAGCCAGCCGCACTGTGGGGGCACACAGGGGGGTTTTGGCAGTAGAGGGAAACGTATGGTGCACAGGGAAGGTGACGGATGCGTCAGGGAGGCAATTATTGGAACTGACCCCCTGTATGGCTCTCTCTACAGCAGCTGAAAGCCAGTGGGAGGGAGAGGAGAAGAATCCACCTTCTCTGCCCACATCTGATTCAACTAACTGCCTGGGCCCCCCCGCTGGCCTGGGCCCCATATAAGAGGACTAGTGGTACCCCCTTATCCACGGTCCTGGGTCTCATGTCAGTACACAATCTACAGATCATTCTGGATAAAGACAACAGAACTTGCTTCTAAGAAGTATTCGGTCAGCATGGCCTTTGGTGGACAACATCTTTTTCAGATCTATTCTTGATGCCATTATCGGGGGTGCTACTGATGGTAAGAGCACCTAACTACTTCAGCAGAAGAAGCCTAAGAAACAGACTACAAAGCCTTCCCCCTTCTTGTCTGTTAAGAAGCTTTCCTTTCAATTCTTCACTCCAGCTCCTTACTCATCAAGACCTTCCAAGCTTGGCCCCCAGTACACTCACAAGTCATGGGGCTCAAAATTTGCCAGATCCTCACACAAGCGTTTTATGGAGGAGGGTCATGGGACCACAATGAGGAGGGCCAAGCAAAGGTGGCCTTTGGTGGACAAGATCTTTTCCAGATCTATTCTTGATGCCATTATCAGGGGTGCTACTGATGGCAAGAGCACCTATCTACTTCAGCAGAAGAAGCCTAAGAAACAGACTACAAAGCCTTCTCCCTTCTTGTCTGTTAAGAAGCGTTACTTTCATGTCTTCACTCCAGCTCCTTACTCATCAAGACCCTCCAAGCTTGGCCCCCAGTCCACTCACAAGGCATGGGGCTCAAAATTTGCCAGATCCTCACACAAGCGTTTTATGGAGGAGTTTCATGGGATCACAATGGCAATGCAAAGGTTTAAACCTCTACAGAATTCTCCTACACCCACCCCACTGTCTCCAGCAGCATCCTTCCAAGGGCAGGTGTGTCTTCTGCAGCTGTTGGAGTGGAAGAAAAAATACATCCCAAAATCACCTCCATGCCCAGTGTCTTAATGTCATCTTGGCAAAACTGTTGACTTTGACCGAGAATGAAACCTTTTCAATGATGTTATGGCCTGTGCTACACCATAGTGACAGGCACCCATTTCTTCATTGATTTGTTCAGAAGGCCATCCCTGCCCTCTCCCAACATGTGGAGTGTAATGTGTCTGTGTTGTTGGACCCCATTGGCAGGGTACACATGACCATGGAGATGTGGTCCAATTAGTATGGACAGGCATTTTTTTTTTTTTTTTTTAAGTCCGCAAACGTACAACTAAAGTGAAGTTCTTTAATTAAAAGTCTTTTTGGACATTATTTATGGACACTTTTTTTGCATAATTTTGTATTCAATATTTTTTACTTTTTTCTTATATTCACTTTGTATTATTCACTTAATTAGCGCATTCCTTTTATTTATTTATTCATTTATTATTTTCACCAAAGAAATGTAGCCAAATACATTTTGACCTAAATTTATGAAGAAATGTTATTAATTTGCAAACTTTTGTAACAGAAACGAAGAAAAGTGCGTTTTTTTTCCTGAAAATATCAGGTTTTTTTTTTTTATTTAGCAAAAAAATAAAAAAAACTCAGCGGTGATTAAATACCACCAATAGAAAGCTCTATTTGTGTGAAAAATAAATGATAAAGATTTCATATGGGTGCAGCGTCGCATGACTGCGCAATTGTCATTCAAAGTGCGACCGCGCTGAAAGCTGCAAATTGGCCTGGGGGCGGGAAGGGGAGGAAAGTGCCCGGTATTGAAGGGGGTAAAGTGGTTCTAAAGGTGGAAAGTTTTTTGCCTTAATGCATTCTATGTGTTAAATTAAAAAACCTTCCGCGTGCAGCTTCCCCCCAACCCCATAAATACTTACCTGAGCCTGATCTCAACCTAGCACTTTGCCCGAGGCCAGCGCTCTCTCAGCTCTCTCTCCCCTTACTGGATGGAGAGACAGCAGCAGGAACCATTGGCTTTTGCTGCTTTCAATCAAAGGCAGTGAAGAAAAATTTGGGTTGACGGACTGACCATTTGGAAACTCGGGCACTGCCCGAGGGCCCAGGGTCAGTAGGGGGCCCCATGAGATGCCCCTGGTACCTTTTTCATAGGCTTTTTTGAGTTTGGGCAAGGACACAGGGGCCCCATGATCCCTTATTGCCCGGGGGCCCCATGAGTTGTCAGTCCGCCCTTGGTTGCAATGCTAAGCCGCACTCTGCGTGTCAACGGACACACAGAGCACGCTCAGGGGTGAGCCCACACAAGTGCCCCCATCGCAAGCAGCTTGCGATGGGGGCACTCAGCAGAGGGAAGGGACTAGGAGTGTCAGCGGGGGACCTGAGAAAAGGAGGATTGGGGCTGCTTTGTTCAAAACCATACCAGAGCTCTGAGGAAGGAGGGATCTCCCTTCGAAACGCGTCGGCTTTACCCCTCTCGATGGGATTAACACGTGTCTCCTATTCCAGGGCTTTGATTTTGGATTTTATATGCCTTATATGTTGCCACTTCTCTGAGTATATTTCTTAATTCAATAAATTTACCATTTGCTTGCTGAGGTAATGCGCAAGGTTGGTGCGCTTTCGTTGTTGTTGTTCACTACTGTTCACAACCATTGCATGAGCTTGACGTGTTTATTACTTCATCACTTCAATACCGGACACTTACACCCCCTTCCTGCCCAGCTCGATTTTTATCTCTCAGCGCTGTCACATTTTGAATGACAATTGCGCGGTCATGCAACACTGAACTCAAACTAATTTTTTTATAATGTTTTTTACACAGATGGAGCTTTCTTTTAGGGTATTTAATCGCCACTGGGTTTTTTTTTAGTTTTTTGCTAAATAAATGAAAAAAGAACAAAAAATTTGGGAAAAAAAATTGTTATAAAATTAAAATAAATTCTTTACACATTCAGGCCAAAATGTATACAACTACATTTCTTTTGTAAAAATAACCCAAATCAGTGTAAAGTATTTAATCTGTAGGAAAGTTATAGAGTCTACAAGCTATAAAAATCGATCGAAATGCAAAGACAGTACAAATCCCCCCAAATGTCAGGACAGTACAGATATCCCCCAAATGCCAGGATGGTACAAATCCCCCCAAATGTCAGGATGGTACAAATCCCCTCAAATGTCAGGACGGTACAAATCCCCCCAATGTCTTGACAGTACAAATACCCCCCAAATGTCAGGGTGGTACAAATACCCCCCAAATGTCAGGACAGTACCAATACCCCCCAATGTCAGGAAAATACAAATACTCTCCAAATGTCAGGACAGTACAAATCCCCCCCAAATGTCAGGACGGTACAAATCCCCCCAAATGTCAGGACAGGATAAATCTCCCCCAAATATCAGGACGGTACAAATCCCCCCAAATGTCAGGATGGTACAAATCCCCCCTAAATGTCAGGACGGTACAAATCCCCCCAAATGTGAGGACGGTACAAATGTCAGGACGGTATAAATACCTCCCAAATGCCAGGACAGTACAAATCCCCCCAAATGCCAGGACAGAACAAATCCCCCCAAATGCCAGGACAGTACAAATACCCCCAAATGCCAGGACAGTACAAATCCCCCCTAAATGACCCCTTTTTGGAAAGTAGATAGACCAAAATATTTTAACTTTTTTTCTTTTTTATTACATTTTTTTAACATATTTTTTCTACATATTGTGACCAAAGCAATACAGTGTTACCATAGTAACACTGTACTACTCTGAGAAGGTGATCAGGATTTTTTTTTAACACATTATTTATAGGGAAAGTGGATCCAGGGAATATCCGATTGCCTCTCGGGGGATCAGGAAGGGATTTTTTTCCCAACAGGAGCAAATTGGATCGTGCTTTGCTGGGTTTTTTGCCTTCCTCTGGATCAACTGTGGGTGTAGGATTATAACTCTTTTTTTTTAATGGTTGAACTGGATGGACTTTTATCTTTTTTCGGCCACAGTAACTATGTAACTATGATTGCTTATAACAGTGATAATCATTGTTATAAGCAACCATTTTTTATTAAAGAAATCCATCCATCCAGTGTGTACTATTGTGATTAGCTGTGACTGGCCACAGCTAATCACATGGTACAGATGGGCTGTGTGTATCATGTGATCGCTGTGACCAATCACAGAGATCAACACAATAGTACACAATGAATGGTAGGAATGGAAGCCATTCATTGTGTGCAACTGCTATGTAATCTGCTGTGATTGGTCACAGCGATCACATGGTACCGGTAGCACCGCAACAGGGAATATCCAATTGCCTCTTGGGGGATAAGGAAGGAATTTTTTTCCCCTGCAGGAGCAAATTGAATCATGCTTTGCTGGGTTTTTTTTGCCTTCCTCTGGATCAACTGTGAGTACAAGATTATTGCTTTTTTTGTTGATGTTTTTTTTTTGTGGTTGAACTGGATGGACTTTTGTCTTTTTTCAGCCAGACTAACTATGTAACTATGTAACTGATCTGTCATTCATCCGCTGTGTCCAGTGGACACAGCAAGTGACAGCTCGTGCCACAGCGTGCCACATGGGCGCATGCAAAGCACAATTCTGGGAGGATGTAGTTTGTTTATAGGCCAGACGAGAGGCAGCTAAAAATAAATTCCTTTATAATCACTTAAAAATTTTATTGCAACATAAAACCTGCTTCATCTCTCCCACTTACAGTTATGTTCAAAATAATAGCAGTCAGACATCACTAACCGGATCAATCTCTGTTTTTGTTAGAAATGATATTTCTACATGGCAAATAATTTCCTAGCAGGTGTAGTAGAGTCATAGAAATCCAACAGACCCAACAGTCATGACATGCATGCTGCTGATTCTGTGTCATTGAATCACTCATTGAAAGGGGCGTGTTCAAAATAATAGCCGTGTGGAGTTCTATTAGTGAGGTCATTCATTCTTTGAAAAACAGGTGGCAATTATTGCCCTTATTGAAGGAAGGAAGGCAGAAAATGTTGGACATGCTGGTTACAGTGCATTTCTCTCTGAAATTCTGAGGAAAATGGGTCGTTCCAGACATTGTTCAGAAGAACAGCGTACCTTGATTAAAAAGTTGATTGGAGAGGGGAAAACATAGAAAGAAGTGCAGAAAATGATCGGCTGCTCAGCTAAAATGATGGCAAATGCTTTAAAATGGCAACCAAAACCTGAAAGACGTGGAAGAAAGCGAAAAACTACCATTGGAATGGATAGAAGAATAGCCAAAATGGGGCGGACTCAGCCAACAATCAGCTCCAGGAAGATGAAAGAAGGTGTGACGTTCCCTGTGAGGACTGTTACAATTAGAAGACGCCTATGTGAAGCCAAGCTATCTGCAAGAAGTCCCCGCAAAGTCCCACTGTTGGGAAAAAGACGTGTGCTGAAGAGGTTACAATCTGCCAAAGAGCACATTGACCGGCCTAAAGAGAAATGGCGCAACATTTTGTGGACTGATGAAAGTAAGATTGTTCTTTTTGGGTCTAGTGGGCGGAGACAGTTTGTCAGACGACCCCCAAACACTGAATTCAAGCCACAGTACACTGTGAAGACCGTGAAGCATGGTGGTGCAAGCATCATGATATGGGGATGTTTCTCATACTACGGTGTTGGGCCTATTTATCGCATACCAGGGATCATGGATCAGTTTGAATACATCAGAATACTTGAAGAGGTCATGCTGCCTTATGCTGAAGAGGAAATGCCCTTGAAATGGGTGTTCCAACAAGACAACGACCCCAAACACACCAGTAAATGTGCAACATCTTGGTTCCAGACCAACAAGATGGACGTTATGGAGTGGCCATCCCAATCCCCGGATCTTCATCCAATAGAAAACTTGTGGGGTGACATCAAAAATGCAGTTTCTGAGGCAAAACCAAGAAATAGAGAAGAACTGTGGAATGTAGTCCAATCATCCTGGGCTGGAATACCTGATCACAGGGGCCAGAAGTTGGGTGACTCCATGCAACACAGATGTACAGCAGTTCTCAGAAACAGTGCGACTACAACCAAATATTCATGAAGTCATTCAAAGGAAAGCAAAATCTTCAAACATTTCTCAGTTTATATAGTGAATGTTTGAGTTTGTAAAGAAGAATACAAACACTGCGATTTTTTTGAACCGTCTAATATTCACTTTTCTTCAATTTTTTTAGAGGAACAACACACATTTGATCTATTTTTCTTCATGTTGTGATTTGGAATAGAATGTGTCGTGTTCCCAATGCATTTGTGTGGATGGAAATAAAAGCTATTAGAAGGATTTTCAGCTTTATTCACTTTTTTCAACACACTGCTATTATTTTGAACACAACTGTATATAGTGACCTAACCAAGCTGCTTACATACTGTCCAGCCACTGTGCAATATTTGTGGCTGTTGTCTCTTAGATAATGCACTCTAATTTTTTAATGCATAATAAAACCTGTCTCTCTGTCATTTTCCGTCAGTTGCCCATTCGAGTCATTCAAGCCGCATTCTATCACACATATGTCTGAAGTCTATATTGTACCATTCAGTTATTTTTTTATTGAGGTTTTATAAGTAAATACAGTTGCACAAACATCAGTGCATACCAGTTATATCATCAGTATACAGTGGGGCAAAAAGGTATTTAGTCCCCACCAATTGTACAAGTTCTCCCACTTAAAAAGATGAGAGAGGCCTGTAATTGGCATCATAGGGAGACCTCAACTATGAGAGACAAAATGAGAAAACAAATCCAGACAATCTCATTGGCTGATCTGGAAAAAATTTATTTGCAAATTATGGTGGAAAATAAGTATTTGGTGAATATGAAAAGTTCATGTCAATACTTTGTTATATATCCTTTGTTGGCAATGACAGAGGTCAGACGTTTCCTGGAAGTCTTCACAAGGTTGGCACACACTGTTGCTGGTATGTTGGCCCATCCTCCATGCAGATCTCCTCCTCCATGCAGATCTCCTCTAGAGCAGTGATGTTTTGGGGCTGTCGCTGGGCAACACGGACTTTCAACTCCCTCCAAAGGTTTTCTATGGGGTTGAGATCTGGAGACTGGCTAGGCCACTCCAGGACCTTGAAATGCTTCTTACGAAGCCACTCCTTTGTTGCCCGGGCGGTATGTTTGGGATCATTGTCATGTTGGAAGACCCAGCCACATTTCATCTTCAATGCCCTTGCTGATGGAAGGAGGTTTGCACTCACAATCTCACGATACACGGCCCCAATTATTCTGTCCTGTACATGGATCAGTCGTCCTGGTCCCTTTGCGGAGAAACAGCCCCAAAGCATGATGTTGCCAACCCCATGCTTCACAGTAGGTATGGTGTTTTTTGGATACAACTCAGCATTCTCTCTCCTCCAAACACGACGAGTTGTGTTTCTACCAAACAGTTCTATTTTGGTTTCATCTGACCATATGACATTCTCCCAATCCTCTTCTGGATCATCCAAATGCTCTCTAGCAAACTTCAGAAGGGCCCGGACATGTACTGGCTTAAGCAGGGGGACACGTCTGGCACTGCAGGATCTGAGTCCCTGGCGGCGTAGTGTGTTACTGATGGTAGCCTTTGTTACGTTGGTCCCAGCTCTCTGCAGGTCATTCACTAGGTCCCCCCGCGTGGTCCTGGGATTTTTGCTCACCGTTCTTGTGATCATTTTGACCCCACGGGGTGAGATCTTGCGTGGAGCCCCAGATCGAGGGAGATTATCAGTGGTCTTGTATGTCTTCCATTTTCTAATTATTGCTCCCACAGTTGATTTGTTCACACCAAGCTGCTTGCCTATTGCAGATTCAGTCTTCCCAACCTGGTGCGGGTCTACAATTTTGTTTCTGGTGTCCTTCGACAGCTCTTTGGTCTTCACCATAGTGGAGTTTGGAGTGTGACTGTTTGAGAGTGTGGACAGGTGTCTTTTATACTGATAACAAGTTCAAACAGGTGCCATTGATACAGGTAATGAGTGCAGGACAGAGGAGCCTCTTAAAGAAGAAGGTCCAGGTCTGTGAGAGCCAGAAATCTTGCTTGTTTGTAGGTGACCAAATACTTATTTTCCACCATAATTTGCAAATAAATTCTTTCCAGATCAGCCAATGTGATTGTCTGGATTTGTTTTCTCATTTTGTCTCTCATAGTTGAGGTCTACCTATGATGCCAATTACAGGCCTCTCTCATCTTTGTAAGTGGGAGAACTTGCACAATTGATGGTGACTAAATACGTTTTTGCCCCACTGTATATCATGCAGATTTCACAGATGTGTAATGGTCCGGTATAGATAGTGGAATATCGGTCTAATGCAAGGAATAATCACACATTCAGAGAAGAAATGATAAGGTGTGAAGAAAACATTCATGTAGTAGTTAAAGAATGAACCAGCATACAACAAATACAACAAACAGATAGAACAAAGACATTTTCTAATCCATTTACCACAAGCATTTTGAAATTTAGCGTAATTATTATTTCTTCAGAGGAAATATTTGTTCATATGAGCATTGCAGGTTCACATTGCCAATGACGCTGCAAGCCCTTGAGGGTTGGAAAGTCCAAAACCACGCTTGTTCAAAAGCGGAAAAGATACGCCCACGAGTCAAGTTTTTCTTTTTGTACCCAACGATGCAATTCCTCTACTCATGGAGTTTTCGCTAGTGACTTGCAAATGAACAAATAGTCTCCTAATGTTAATGTGAGCGCATCTGCCCGGCATAAAGCCAGTCTGGTTGGATCCCACCAGCTTGGTAATCGTTGACTGCAACCTTCTGGCCAACACTTTCACCAAAATTATAACGACAACATTAGGGAATGAAATGGGATGATATGATTGGCATTCCATAGGATCTCTCCTGGGTTTAGGAAGCAAGACAATGAAAGCCTCCCTCACAGATGGCGGCAGTCTACTCTCGTGTCTAAAGAAATTAAAGACCTGTAATAAACGAGTTCTAAGGAGTTCTATATACAGTATGTGTGATTAATTCCATCCAAACCTAGGGATTTATGAGGGGCAAAGGAAGCAAGGAATTCCCTAACTTGCTGAATCTTCAGCCCAGCTCTAACAATAGGAAAGTCTTCCCCTCTATATCACTGGAAAGTGATAAGAACAGATGCCAATCTTTTAGGCCGATATTTCAGGTGCTGAAAACATGGTTACCTGTGGAAGCCAAGCTCCCTATCAGAATCCTAGAGCTAAGAGAAATAGAAATGGCTCATCAACACTGGACCCCCCTTCTGCAAGGACACCCAAACAGGGTATAGTCAAACAGTGCCACGGCTATGGCTTATATCAACCATCAAGGAAGCACCAGGAGTCATGCAGCCTTGAAGGAAGCAAGCCAGATAATCTCATGGGTGGAAACTGGTTGTCCAGCAATCTTTCTGGTTCAGGGGTGGACAACTGGAAAAACAATCTACCTCAGCCGCCACCATCTGGATCAAGAGGAATAAGCCCTTCACCCAGACATCCTCAATCTGACATGCCAGAAACGGGGGACTTCAGGTAAAGATATCTTAGCCTTTGGTTTCAACAATAAACTACCTCTGTTGTCCAAGGATCCTCTAGTGACAGCCTTGGTTTCCTTGATTAGTCCCTGGTCTCCATTTAGGCTAATGTAGGCCCACCTTCCAATGCAAATTCTGCCTCATCTGCTCAAAAAGATACAGCAAAAGTGGAAGTCAGTGATTCTTATTGCACCAAAAACTGTCCCAGAAGAACCTGTTACACAAACAGGTTTCTAGCAGATGACTCTCTGGCCTCTTCCCAGCAAGCCTGATCTGCTATGTCAGAGCCCTCTATTCCACCCTGCTTCTCAGTTTCTGGCTTTAATGGCATGGCTGTTGAAGGCCAGTGTTAAAAGCTAGAGTGGTCTTTGAGTCTGTTATTCCTACTTTGGTAAAAACAAATAAAGCCACTTCCAGGAAGATCTGCCTTACCAGAAAATCCTTCTTTGCCTGGTGTGAACACAGGCACTTCAGTCCAAGAGATCACTCTGTGCTTCATATTCTGGCCTTCCTACAAACAGATCTTAACAGGAACTTGGCCTTAAACACTTTAAAGGGACAGGTCTTGGCCTAGTCCATTCTTTTTCAAAGACTTCTGGTTTGCTCTCCTTTGTAAAAACTTTCTTCGGAGGGTATCTTGCATTTAGCTCCCATCACAGCCCCCTATGCTTCCTTCAACTTGGTTCCCTCTGCCCTGAGGAAATCAACCTTTGATCCCATTGAGGATATTCCCTTAGATGACTTCTGCAAAGTAGCCTTTTTTGGTTGCTGTCACGTCTGTCAGAGTTGGTTGCTCTATCCTGTAAGAGACCATTCCTCATAATTCATAAAGACAAGGTGGTTTTATGCCCAAGACCATTCTTTCTTATCATAGTCCTACCATCCTAATGGCCTGCTCCCAAGCATCCAAAGGAAATCTCCTTCTGTGAGGGACCGCCGAGCGGCACCACTAGCACTCCACTGGTCAGGCGTGCCCAGAGTGCAGAGTCTAAGCCCCAGGGTACTTGTTCACCAGAGCCCCTGATGGTGGGGATGGACTTGGAGTACCCCGGGACCAGGTCGCCACTACTGAGCACACCTGTCAGTGGTAGGGGTGTTCGCCAGGGGCTCCAACCAGGGAGAGCCAGATGTGAGGAGGTCGGGTGACCCTGATGGGATGGATGGATGGATGGATGGCTGAGCAAGTGCGAAGTCAGACGGGCCGAGTTGGTAACGTAGAGGACGGTATGGTACAAGGGAGCGGACAGAGAATCGCCGGGTCACACGCCAGGTCAGCAACAGCAGGTCAGATCTAATGAGGGGCATTCAGAAGAGAGGTCAGGCAAGCAAGGGTCTGGGCAGGAGAAATCAGCAGGTCAAGAGCAATCCGGGTCAAATAACTTACTAGGCACAGGTTCAGATTCGCAGGATACAGGTAGGACCAGAAGGCACTGAATGACAGCTCAGGGACATTTAAATATCCCGCCCTGCGCTGCCATTGGTGCCCAGTGGGCGGCCGCGGCTTCTACTGCGCATGCGCGAACTCGAATGCCGCGGCCGGCCCGGACCTAGTGCCCGTGTCCCTGCACAGGGGGGTGCACTGCGCCTGCGCCGGGACCATCGCGGTGGGGATCGAGGGGATCCCTGACACCTTCATTGTTTGAATGTAGTCAGAACCATTAGGGCTTACCTTAAAGCTACAGCTTTGATCGGACAGGCGCATTGCCTATTTATCCTGTCTTCAGGACCTCTCAGGGGGCACCCTGCTTCCAAATCCACCATCGTGAGAAGAATAAGAAATTTGCTCACTACAGCTTACACTCTCAAGGACAAATCTCCCCCTGCACTTTCACCCATTCCACCAGATCGGTGTGAGGTTCCTGGACATTTCAGCACCAGGTCTCTACAACCCAGCTGTGTAAGGCCATCTGTTCCTGTGTTTATACTTTTTCAAAGTTCTACCAGGTGGACATCCAATCTTTTGTAGATGCAGCGGCACTTTAAAGTTGGGCCCTTGTTGTTGGGCCTGTTGGTTGAGTTCTTTTTGCCTAGTTGTTGCCCACCCTTGTTCATTGCTTGGGGACATCCCAGGGTCTATGAATGTTTTACCTGTGTACTGTACTGTAAGATTCAGTATTTTGACTTACCTGTAAATTCTATATCTTGGAGTACAGTACAGGACACAGGACACCCTCCTGTCCATTCCTTAGTTACTCTGCATTGTTTGCTACAACACAGAGGACTCAGAGAATGGGGTAGGGTTATAAGGAAGGCCCTCAAAAACTGGCCATTTCCCAATCACCTGAAGGTGCAAGCCTAGAACCCAAGGTCTATGAATACTTTGCCTGTTTCTCCTCTACTGTACTGTAAAATATGATATTTACAGGTAATCCAAAATTCCACTTATTTGGGGTACAACAAAAGTGTATTGTGTAAGTAGGCTGTATACACTCTCCGTCCACTTTATTAGGTCCACCTGTTCAATTGCTCAGTAACACAAATTACTAATCAGCCAATCACATGGTAGCAACTAAATGCATTTAGGCATCTAGACGTGGTGAGGACAACTTGCTGAAGTTCAAACCGAGCATCAGAATGGGGATGAAAGGGGATTTAAGTGGCTTTGAACTTGGCATGAGTGTTGGTGCCAGACAGGCTGATCTGAGTATTTCAAAAACTGCTGGACCTACTGGGATTTTCACACACACACCCATCTCTAGGGTTTAAAGAGAATGGTCTGAAAAAGAGAAAATATCCAGTGAGTGGCAGTTGTGTGGAGAAAATGCCTTGTTGAGGTCAGAGGTCAATGGGTAGACTGGTTGGAGATGATAGAAAGGCAACAGTAACTCAAATAACAGCTTGTTACAACCAAGGTATGGAGAATACCATCGCTGAATGCACAATACATGGAACATTGAAACAGATGGGCTACATCAGCAGAAGACCACACAGGGTGCCACTCCTGTCAGCTATGAACAGGAAACGGAGGCTATAATTTGCACAGGCTCTCCAAAATTGGACAATAGAATATTAGAAAAACGTTGCCTGGTCTGATAAGTTAGATTTCAGCTGCAACATTCAGATGGTAGGGTCAAAATTTGGAGTAAACAACATGAAAGCATGGATCCATCCTGCTATGTTCATAGATGTGCAGAAACTGCGTGATGCTATCATGTCAATAAGGACCAAAATCTCTGAGGGATGTTTCCAACACCTTGTTGAACCTATGCCACGAAGAATGAAGGCAGTTCTGAAGGCAAAAGGGGGTCCAACCCAGTAGTAGCAAGGTGGACCTAATCAAGTGGCCGGCGAGTGTATAACCACAACCATTTTCAGCATGATGCAGCCACGTCCACCTCCCACCTCAGTGCACTTAGTGTGCCTCGTTTCTTCTCTACACCAATCCTTCCCGCTTTCTCTCCTAAAGAATGATGTATGATTATCATTGCTGCTGGGGAAAAAGAACCTTCTGTGCTCTACACCCTGTGTCAGATATTACTGATTTGGCCCAGACTTGTCGATTGTGACCCCTCCCAACTCCCATTCTTCTCCAGTGCCAGAGAATTTCACTTTTCATTTCTATCTTCTGTTGGACACGATGGCGTCTGCCGAGCTGAAATGTTCCATCTGTCTGAACAATTATGCCGATCCTGTAAGGCTGAGATGTGGACACGACTTCTGCCACGTCTGTATTGATCCTGTTCTGGATACACAGGAGGGGTCTGGAGGATATTCCTGTCCTGAATGCAGACAGAAGTTTCAGGATCGGCCTTCTCTGCAGAGGAACATAACACTGCGTAATATAATGGAGAATTTCCTGTCTGCTCAGCCTGATCAGGAGGAGTCTTCTGTAATCATCTGTACTCATTGTGTGGACTATCCTGTACCTGCTGTTAGATCCTGTCTGCACTGTGAGGTTTCTCTGTGTGATAAACACCTGAGAGTCCACAAAAAGTCCCCAGAACACATCTTAACTGACCCCACCTTGTCCATGGAGAGCAGGAAATGCTCCGTCCATAAGAAGATCCTGGAGTATTACTGCACTGAGGATGATACTTGTGTCTGTGTGTCCTGCTGTCTGATTGGAAAACACAAAGGACATGAATTCAAGTCACTGGATGAGGCTTCTGAGAAGAAGAAGGAGACACTGAGGAATGTTCTGCAGAAACTTCTGACAAAGAAAGAGAAGATGGAGAAAAGAGTCCAGAGTCTGCAGGAACACAGGAGGAAAGTAAAAGAAGAAGCAGATAGTCACAGCGAGAGTGTCACTGCCCTGTTGAGGGATCTCAGGCGACCTCTAGAAGTCCTGGGGAAAAGAGTCCTCAGGGAGATTTCTGGGCAGGCAAAGCGGAATTCCATTTCCATAGCAGATTTAATTCAGGAGCTGGAAAAAAAGAAGGAGGAGCTGTCCAGGAAGATGCGTGACATTGAGGAGCTGTGTAAGATGACGGATCCACTGACTCTCCTACAGGAACCAGACACAGGTGACTTGTGTGATACTGAGGATGGAGATAATGAGGACAGAGAGAGACACAAGGAACTCCTTCATGATGGAGGGGGGCTGGATGTGGCTAGGGTCTTACACACATTACACACATGTTTATCTGATATAATAAGAACAATAAATGTATACTTCTGTATAGAGGAAGCTGAGGACATATTACTGGATGTAAACACAGCTGGTAATAGGCTACATATATCAGATGACAGGAAAACTGTATCCAGGTCAGATATATACCAGGATCGCCCAAATACATCAGAGAGATTTCAATATTCTCAGGTGTTGAGCAGCCAGTGTTTCTCCTCAGGGAGACATTACTGGGAAGTGGATGTCAGGGGGTCAGGTGGATGGAGAGTCGGGATGTGTTACCCCGGTATAGCCAGAGGAGGGCGGTATTCAGGGATTGGATGTAATAACAAGTCCTGGTGTTTGTACAGGGATGGTAGCCTGCATAAGGTGATACACAACAGTAAAAAGATCCCCTTGTTCACCAATATCTCCAGTACCAGAGTCAGGATATATCTGGATTATGAGGCCGGATGGATCTCCTTTTATGATCTGTGTGACCCGATCCGACACCTCCACACCTTCACCACCACCTTCACTGAGCCCCTCCATGCTGGGTTGGGTGTATGGAAAGGTTGTATAAAGATATGTGGGGGGAATCGGGAGATGAGAGAAATCTGTCCAGAGACAGGTGACATCACAGGGAGGATGCCTAGTGCCATTAAGCCTGAGCAAGGGCAAGCTGTTGCAGCAGGCCCAGCTAACATGGTGGAAGACACCCACCAAAATGTGACTAAAAATCTAGCGATAGTCCCAACCAAGATTGTTGCATGTGATGGACAGAGGGAATCAGAGGGGATTGAGCACTCAATGTCTGAATTAGTGGAGGAGTCCCCCAGAGCCCATCAAAGGTCAACCTCAGGACTTGAGCGGGGCTCCCCCATGCCATCTTGGGAAGGTATAGCTAAAACAGCCTCTGGGAAAAAAGCATCAAACAGGAAGGGTGACGCAGAGTTGGAGAAGGGGTTTGAACCTTTCAAGGAAGAACCTGTGGTGAGGAATGGCAGATCTAGCTGCCAGGCATCATGGGGGCAACCAGAAGAGGAACCTTCTGTATCTCAAGCAGCAACTTCTGCCAAGACAGTCCTTGACCTCCAACCTGAAGAGTGTTGGAAAAAGAAGGCTCTAAAGACCCCATCTTTCCATCCTGCTGCCCTGAAAACCAAAGACCTGGAGGAACCTATGATGGAGGACTCAGGTACTGAGGAACCCAGTGGTCAGAGGACCAAGGGAGAGGAGCCAAGGAGTACTGGAAAGGAGAGTGATGAGGAGACTTTAAGTCCTGCAGGGAAGCGCCTAAAGGGGGATTCCGGTACATTACAGAGGATTACAGGTTACACTTTGAATGAAGAGTTTGGGAGCTAGGCAAAGGTAGCATATACTTCTGCTTTGGAACTGATCAGTTCCAGTGAGTTTTGGTCCCCCCCCCTAGGAATTCAGACTCACAGGATATCTCCAAGGCAGAAACTTGAGGCTCTGAAATCAACTCTGTCCCGAGAAAGCCAACATCATGAGCTCTTTTTGGTTTGCTTATCTAAATGCAAGGCACCCTGAACTTTAATCTGTGCTTGCTGCACGAATGTAGTATTAGGAATGGCATGGACTCAGGGGCGGACTGACAACTCATGGAGCCCCGGGCAATAGGGGATCATGGGGCCCCTGTGTCCTCGCCCACACTCAAATCACACCCAAAAAAGCCTATGAAAGTGTCAGGGACCATCGCGACGCATGGGTCTACACAGGCGTAGGTGTCTGCCAAGACGTGTAGGTGGCAGGGCACTAGGACCCAGGCGCACCCGTCGTCTTGACAGTACTAGGCAGGCACTAGGACCTAGGCTGCACCTTTCAGGTGCAGGGCGGGCTATTTAAAACAGCCCTGCACAGACACTTGTTGCGAATGGTCTTTGTATGCTGTTACCTGTGTTGTGAGTATCTTGATCTGGATTGTTTGACCTTTCTGCCTTCTCCTGTCCTGACCCTTGGCCTGCCTGACTCTGCTCCTGGATGTTCCCCTTTAAATCTGATCTTTTGGTATTAACCCTGCGTGTGACCCGACTATCCTTTGCCTACCGTTTTGTACCTCACCGACCCGCTAGTTACCGACCCGGCCTGTATGACTCTGATTTAGCTCATCCATCCCGCAGGGATCACTAGGCTCCCTTACATCAGACTCTTAGCCCCCTGGAGCTCCTGTCAGACTCCTCTACCCCTGTTGGAGATACCTAGCAGCTGCGACCTGGTACCGGAGCGCTCCAAGTCCATCCCCACCATCAGGGGCCCTGGTGAACAAGTGCTCCGGTGCTTAGACTCTGCACTCTGGGGAGGCTCTGCCAGGGGATTGATAGAGGTGCTGTCAGGCGGTCCATTACAGAAAGGTACCAGGAAAAAGGCCTATGAAAGGTACCAGGGACATCTCATGGGGCCCCCTACTGACCCCAGGCCCTCGGGCAGTGCCCCAGTTCCCCAATGGTCAGTCCGCCTCTGTATGGACTACAGCGATCTGAAGAAGGACTGGACATTCAACCACCTGATCTCAATTGTAAGCCAGACCACACCTCTTACCTGAAGAATTTTATTGGAGATTTTAATTGAAATGGTTCCTGGAAGGAGCTTTCACCAGAGGACCCCGGTCATACCTGGTCCAATCAGAGAGTGAGTTCCAGAATCCATGTTTTGTTGTTCTTTAATCCTTTTTCATGTCATCTTTTTGCTAATCTTTTCTCGGATCACAGGCTTCTTTTAGAGCATTTTAAAATTAAAGCAGTCTTGACCCCCCCCCCCTAAATAAAAAAACATATTGCAGTTCTAAGCCGCGGTGGATACATGTGTTTTGTTTTTTAGGCTTTTATCGGTTTTCATTGGGTGATCCCCAGTAGTGAGTTTGTTGTTTTTCAATTTCCTTTAACAGACTAATCTGTGCAGCAAAAAATGACAGTTAGAGGGTTGGGACAAACCATTTACCACTGGCAGGGGTGCTTACAATGGTCAGCTATTATTCAGCAATGTAAAACCTTTATCCATAAAGGGAAAATAATCCAATGCTGTAACTGTTTACAAAGCGTTAGCTGGAGTTTAACTTTCATTTGATAGTCAAGTCCATCCAACGCTAGAAGATTAGATCCCACCGGCCTTGGTCCTAGAGCGCAGGAGAAATCGAATCTGGTCTACCTTCTTGGCATAGACCAGCTGTTGGCATCTACTGAGCAAGCTCCAGTTTCAGTTCCCTTCTAAGCTTTTTTTCCTCCCTTTTCTTATCTGTGCAGCCTATGCGACTTTAGAGTCACACATGTAGGTGTATACAGAGTGGTAAATGACACTCCCCTCCCTCCTTCCCTCCTCCATGTCCTCCCATTGCTAAGCCCTATGGGCCTACATCCACTGATCAGTGTATTCCGACAGCAGAGGAGTTCGGCTATCGAGATACAATGGCACAGTGGAGGTGGAGAGTGGATTGGGGGGAATCTGTTCATTTTTTTCCCCTCAGTCAATTTGCTGATGGAAAAAAAATTAGTCATCTATGGACAGCCTTAGATACCTTTTGGACAGCAGAATTGTGCAAAGGTGTCTAAGGCTGTCCATAGATGACTCCTATTTCCGTCTCCATTGCTCCTCCATCCAAAGTGGAGACACCCTAAGACAGGAACTTATTAAATGTTAATGTTTTCCCTTGTTTTTAACCTGGTGATCCAGCCAATAACATTAGTTAGGGTAAAAACAAGGGAAAAAATTCGGAAGGCCTCTTTCACGCGGGCGTTCTGTTTTTTTTTTTTTCATCAGTTCAGTCGCTTTTTGTTTTTTCAAAATCGGAGCTAAATGGATCAAGACTGCACTTTTTACCTCCATTTTCATATCTGTTGACATTCATTTTCTTTTTTTTTTTTTTTTATAAATATTTATTAATTTTCTTCCAAATACAAATTACAAACACCTGTTTCTATATAAAAAAAAAACATCACATCAAAATATTCTTATTAACATAATTTATCTATATCCCACTTCCCCTACCCTCCCCCCCCCCTCCCACTCTGTAATTCACTTCTCTAAAAACCATTTCTAAAATCCACTTTTATTTCGAGGGGTATAAATCATCATCATCATATATTACACTTTTTCTCTATATTCCTCCCATTTTTTCCACTTTATATTATACTTCTCCATCATATCCATATGTATATAATATAATCTTTCCGTCGCACAAATCTGATTCATTCTGATCATCCAATCTTCCTCTTTTTTTCCAGCACCTACAGTAGGTATCAGACTCTTATGCAGGCCATAGATGGGTCGAAAATCGGCCGATTTTTCTTTTAAAAAAAACGAACAATCGGTCGTTCAAGTGGCCGACGTTACCACCAATGGTAAAAAAAATCGGCCGATTTTCATCCCGTCTACAGCCGGCACAAAGTGTCCCTGCAGAGAGCTACGCTATTTCTTTGACAGTTCCTTGACATTTACAGAGGTTGCAACAATGTATCTATTTGTATCCATTTAGGATACAGATGTTTTTTCCGGAAACAAATAGATACAATGTTGCAACCTCTGTAAATGTCAAAGAACTGTCAAAGAAATAGCGGAGCTCTCTGCAGGGACACTTTTTGCCGGACTGGAATTCCTATTTTTCATCTTTCTTCTCCTTCATCATCATCCTCTTCTTCTTCATCATCATCATCCTCTTCTTCTTCTTCTACTTCTTCACCATCATCATTCTCCTCTTCTTCTTCTTCTTCGTCATCATCATCCTCTTCTTCATCTTCTTCTACTTCTTCATCATCATCCTCTTCTTCTTCTACTTCATCATCATCATCATCCTCTTCTTCTTCTTCTTCATCATCATCATCATCCTCTTCTTCTTCTTCATCCTCTTCTTCTTCCTCTTCTTCTTTTTCTTCTTTTTGTCTTCCTCTTGCAGGTCACTGCTCATGCGCAGATTTTTTATCGGTAAAAAATCGGCCGATTAGCCCATTATTGCAGCAAAAATCAGCCGATCGGCCGATTTTTTTCCAACTTTCAAGATTTAAAAAAACGGCCAAAATACCGAAAAACAGCCGAACAAATAGCCCACTAACGATCCGAAAATCGTCCGATTTTATTTTCGGCCGAAAAATCGGCCGATTTTCGACCCATCTATGGCCTGCATTAGCTGCGCTCAAGAAATATCCCAATCCTGAATCCTTCTATGATCTCACTGGAAGCTCTGTGACACGGAGAAGACATAGCTCTGGATCCAATCTAATGTCAATCTCAGTCATTTTCCTTACTAAGTATACAATTTTCCTCCAAAACATCTGTATTTTTAAACACTCCCACCATACATGGTATAACGTCCCCACTTCTCCACATCCTCTCCAACACAATGGTGAAATCTCCCCATTCAATTTGTACTCCACATCCGGTGTGATGAGCCATCTTACTAAACACTTATAGTTCAACTCCACTTCCGGCATGCTAGTATTTTCCTGAATTAATCTGAACATTTTCCTCTGCTGCTCCTCATCTATTTCCCTTCCCGTATCTTTTTCCCATTTCTCTATATATATTAATTTTGTGCCCGTGTCTAATTCCGTTAATATTCTATACATTTTTGCAACTGCGTGTCTCCCATCTCCCCGTGCTTCTAATCATTTTTCAAATGCATTCCACTCCTTTCTGGTTCTCACAGGTTTTGGGAGACTCCCAAAGAAATATTTCAATTGATGATATCGTAACTCGTCCATTCTGCTGAAAACTTCTCCCTTTTTCTTCTCCAACTCCCTATATGTTCTTATTTCCTCACCCACCATTATATCTCTCAATTGGGCATCCTTTTTTATGATCCATTTCCCTGTGATATCTTCCTTCCCAGGAGCAAAATATTCTGAATTCCGTAGTGGCATTAACTGTGAATTAAAAACCCATCCGTTTTGTCTGTGTAACATTTCCCAAACTTTTAAAACAATAAAAGTGTACACACTTGTGTTAGCATCTAGTCCTCTATATTGTGCAGGTGACCATATAATCCTACTTAACCACTTCCTGTCCGGACACTTTCCCCCCTTCCTGTCCGGACACTTTCCCCCCCTTCCTGTCCGGACACTTTCACCCCCTTCCTGTCCGGACACTTTCCCCCCCTTCCAGTCCGGACACTTTCCCCCCCTTCCTGTCCGGACACTTTCCCCCCTTCCTGTCCGGACACTTTCCCCCCCTTCCAGTCCGGACACTTTCCCCCCCTTCCAGTCCTGACACTTTCACCCCCTTCCAGTCCGGACACTTTCCCCCCCTTCCAGTCCGGACACTTTCCCCCCTTCCAGTCCGGACACTTTCACCCCCTTCCTGTCCGGACACTTTCCCCCCCTTCCTGTCCGGACACTTTCCCCCCTTCCTGTCCGGACACTTTCCCCCCCTTCCAGTCCGGACACTTTCCCCCCCTTCCAGTCCGGACACTTTCCCCCCCTTCCAGTCCAGACACTTTCCCCCCCTTCCAGTCCGGACACTTTCCCCCCCTTCCAGTCCGGACACTTTCCCCCCCTTCCAGTCCGGACACTTTCCCCCCTTCCAGTCCGGACACTTTCCCCCCCTTCCAGTCCTGACACTTTCACCCCCTTCCAGTCCGGACACTTTCCCCCCCTTCCAGTCCGGACACTTTCCCCCCTTCCAGTCAGGACACTTTCCCCCCCTTCCTGTCCGGACACTTTCCCCCCTTCCTGTCCGGACACTTTCCCCCCCTTCCAGTCCGGACACTTTTACCCCCTTCCAGTCCAAACACTTTCCCCCCCTTCCAGTCCGGACACTTTCACCCCCTTCCAGTCCGGACACTTTCCCCCCCTTCCAGTCCGGACACTTTCCCCCCCTTCCAGTCTGGACACTTTCCCCCCCTTCCTGTCCGGACACTTTCACCCCCTTCCTGTCCGGACACTTTCCCCCCCCTTCCAGTCTGGACACTTTCACCCCCTTCCAGTCTGGACACTTTCCCCCCCTTTCCAGTCCGGACACTTTCACCTCCCCTCCAGTCCGGACACTTTCCCCCCCTTCCAGTCCGGACACTTTCCCCCCCTTCCAGTCCGGACACTTTCCCCCCCTTCCTGTCCGGACACTTTCCCCCCCTTCCAGTCCGGACACTTTCCCCCCCTTCCAGTCCGGACACTTTCCCCCCCTTCCTGTCCGGACACATTCACCTCCCCTCCAGTCCGATCACTTTCCCCCCCTTCCAGTCCGGACACTTTCCCCCCCTTCCAGTCCGGACACTTTTCCCCCCTTCCAGTCCGGACGCTTTCATCCCCTTCCAGTCTGGACACTTTCACCCCCCTTCCAGTCTGGACAATTTCCCCCCCCTTCCAGTCCGGACACTTTCACCCCCTTCCAGTCCGGACAATTTCCCCCCCTTCCAGTCCGGACACTTTCACCCCCTTCCAGTCCGGACACTTTCATCCCCTTCCAGTCCGGACACTTTCACCCCCTTCCAGTCCGGACACTTTCCCCCCCTTCCAGTCCGGACACTTTCCCCCCTTCCAGTCCGGACACTTTCACCCTCTTCCAGTCCGGACACTTTCACCCCCTTCCAGTCCGGACACTTTCACCCCCTTCCAGTCCGGACACTTTCCCCCCCTTCCAGTCCGGACACTTTCACCCCCTTCCAGTCCGGACACTTTCCCCCCTTCCAGTCCGGACACTTTCACCCCCTTCCAGTCCGGACACTTTCCCCCCCCTTCCAGTCCGGACACTTTCCCCCCCCTTCCAGTCCGGACACTTTCCCCCCCCTTCCAGTCCGGACACTTTCCCCCCCTTCCAGTCCTGACACTTTTACCCCCTTCCAGTCCGGACACTTCCCCCCCTTCTTGCCCCCAGGCCAATTTTCAGCTTTCAGCGCTATCACACTTTGAATGACAATTGCGCGGTCATGCAATACTGTACCCATATGAATTTTTTACCATTGTTTTGAGGCAGATAAAGCTTTATTTTGGTGGTATTTATTCACCACTGGGATTTTTATTTTTTTTACTATGTAAATGAAAAAGTCCAAACATTTTGAAAAAAAGTGTTTTTTTTAATAAAATTTTGCAAATAAATAATATTTCATCATAAATCTTGGCCAAAATTTATTCCGTTATTTTTTTAGTAAAAAAAAAAAAATCCAAATGAGTTTATAACCAAAAATTTTTAATGTTTAAACATTTTTTTTTACATTTTTATTTTTTTTATATTATTTTTTATTTTTATTTTTTTTTTCACATACTGTCACCCTAGCAGTACAGTGTCACCATGGTGACACTGTACTACTTGTGGGGGGTGATGAAGATTTTTTTTTTTTTTACACTGATTGCTTTTACACCCATATAGGATGTAAAAGCAATCATTTCTCTTTCTCTCTGTCTGCATTCTTGCAGCCATTGAGAAGTACTGAGTGAGCTGTGATTGGTCACAGCTTGTCACATGGTACAAGGCTGTTGTGAATAGCCTTGTACCATGTGACCTCTGTGATCATTCACAGATTTCACACGTAGTAAGCAATGATGTCACAAGTGACATCTTGCTTACTACTTTGCATGTGATCACTGATTGGCCAATCAGTGATCACATGATCGGGACCTCGTACAGAGGTCCCGTCCGACGATCGGAGTTTCACTGTGTCCGGAGGACACAGCGGGCACCGGATCGCGGTGGTGCGCTTTCCCAGGGAGCGCGCACAGCTAGAAAAGGCGGGTGCCGTTTAGGAACGGCAACCCGCCCCTGCACTGCCACCGCCCTGCCGTTTATAAACAGCAGGAGGACGGCAAGAGGTTAAATTTGTCCCACTCAGTGTATTTTCAATTCTGACCCAACTTTTCCCCGGGTTATGGGTCCAGTCAAAAATTCTCGCAATTATAACCGCTTTATAATATCTCCTAAAATCTGGGAGTCCTAAACCGCCTCTCTCTTTAATTCTAGTCAGCCTATCATAACGTATTCTTGGTTTTTTATTCCTCCATATAAACCCCAACAGCCTTTTTCTAAGTGTTTTAAAACAGACCTCTGGGAGTTTAATTGGAATCATTTGGAATTTATATAAAACTTTGGGCACAATTATCATTTTAATCACATTTATACGACCGATCCAAGACTTGATTTCCACTCTCCAACCTCTTCAGCTCTTCCTTAATCTCATTTAAAAGTGAAATATAGTTAGTTATGTACATATTTTTAATTGAAGCGGACAGTTTTATCCCGAGATACTTTAATTCTTTCTCTCTCCAAACAAGGGAATTCTTTTTGTGTTATTTCTTTTTCACTATTTTTAAGCTTGATATTTAAAATTTCAGTTTTTGTTGGATTAATTTTCAAATTTGATAATTCCCCATATTCCTTCAAAATTTTCATTAAATTTGGAAGTAATATCCGAGGATTTCCAACATAGAACATCAAATCATCCGCGTAGGCCGCTACCTTATGTTGTCTATCTCCTATCTTTATTGCCTTTATATTTATGTTCTTTCTTATAGACAGAAGTGGCTCCAACGATAGGACATACAACAATGGAGATAGAGGGCATCCCTGTCTTGTTCCGTTTGACATTCTGAGAATCTCCGATCTTCTTCCATTAACCATAATAGCGGCTGTAGGCCCTCTATATAAGTTACCAATCCACTTCCTCATTCTATCCCCCAACCCCATCGCCTCCGGGGTGTCCATCATAAATCCCCAACTCACTCTATCAAATGCCTTCTCAGCATCGATTGACAGTAGTACCACCGGGGTTTTCCCCTTTTTACCTTCCAATGATCTCAATCCGTTATCTCTACCCTCTCTTCCCGGTACAATCCCCACCTGATCTCCGTGTATCCATTCTGGCATCAAGACCTTAACCCCTCGCCTACCGGGCACTTCTACCCCCTTCCTTACCAGGCCAATTTTCAGCTTTCAGCGCTGCCGCACTTTGATTGACAATTGCGCGGTCATGCAACATTGTACCCATATGAAATTTTGATCATTTTTTTCTCACAAATAGAGCTTTCTTTTGGTGGTATTTAATCGCCGCTGGGCGCTTTACTTTTTGCGCTATAAATAAAAAAAGTGCAAAAAATTTGAAAAAAAAAAAAGTTTCTTTGTTTCTATTATAAAATTTTTCAAACAGGTATTTTTTCTCCTTCACTGATGTGCGTTGATGAGGCAGCACTGATGGGCACTGATAGGCGGCACTGATGGGCACTGACAGGCAGCACTAAAGGGCACTGATAGGCAGTACTAATGAGGTGGCACGGATAGGCGGCACTGATAGACAGCACTAATGAGGTGTCACGGATAGGCGGCACTAATATGCAGCACTGATAGGCGGCACTGATAGGTGACACTGATGATGGGTACTGATAGACGGCACTGACTGGCATCACTGCTGGGCACTGACTGGCGGCACTGACTGGCACAACCCCTGGGCACTGACTGGTGGCACTGGTGGGCAGCACTGCTGGGCTGCACTGGTGGGTGGCACTGGTGGGCAGCACTGGTGGGTGGGCACAGGTGGGTGGCACTGGTGGGCACAGGTGGGTGGGCACAGGTGGGTGGCACTGCTGGGCACAGGTAGGTGGCACTTCTGGGCACAGGTGTGTGACACTGCAGAGTGGCACAGGTGGGTGCACTGCTGGGCACAGGTGGGTGATCTGCTGGGCACAGGTGGGCGGAGCTAGTGGGCGCACTGCTGGGCGGAACTTGCGGGTGGCACTGCTGGGCACCGATCATCAGGGCGCTGATCATCAGTGCCCTGATGATCGGTGCTGATCCTCGCTCTGACAACTGCCGGTTCTCGGCAGTACTTTCCTCATGATCTGACAGCGTGAGGAAAGTGCAGCCGAGAACCGGCACTTGCATTTCCCTGTGATCAGCGTGTCATTGGACACTGCTGATCGCGTGGTAAAAGGCCGCTGTGATTGGCCTTTTACCACATCACGTGATCAGCTGTGTCCGTAGGACACAGCGATCACGGAGATCGCCGGGTGCGCGCCCCAGGAGAGCGCGTTCTGGGAGGACGTCATATGACGTCCACCCAGAACTGGCCGGCCGCAGTGCAGCCGTCATTCGGCTATCTGCGGTCGGCAGGTAGTTAAGTCTATTTGCCAGAACCTTTGCATATAGTTTAGTATCTACATTTAACAGCGCAATTGGTCTGTAACTTGCACACTGAGAGGGGTCTTTATCTTCCTTGTGAATTAAAACTATATTAGCCTGTAAGGACTCCCCCTTATCTCCAGCTCACCTCCCAAAGCATTCATATATGTCTTCAATTTAGGTATTAACAACTCTTTATATTTTTTATAGTATTTTGCAGTATACCCATCTGGGTTCAATTGGATTTCACTTAATTTTGCAAGGCCTGCATTTTTTAAATATATTCTTCTTTTTTCTATGTTTACTATATCAGCTTTATTGGAAGTATCCTGGGGTATAATATTATATAAATCGCTATAATAATCCTTGAACACTCTAGTGATATCTTTGGTTGAATGCACCATTTCACCCTTAAAGTTCCTTATTTTTTCTATATAATTCCTATTTTTCTTTTTCCTCAAGGCCCTCATTAAATGTTTTCCCGGCCTATCTCCCCATCTATATCTTTCACTTATTACTTTATTAAAGACTCTTCTTTTTTCCTCCTCTATTACCTTCTCTAATTCCTCTTTCTTCTTTATTATTTCCTGCATTATCTCTTTAGATATTTTCATTTTATGGGCCTGTTCAAGATCGAATATTTCATTTAAGAGTCTATTAATCTTTTCCCCTCCTTTCTCTTTTCTTTTTTGCCCCTATTGCAATGAATAGTCCTCTAATATAAGCCTTATGGGCTTCCCACACCGTTGCAACCGACACCTCCTCTGTATCATTCTCTTCGAAAAATCTTTTAATTTCTATCGCGATCTTTCGATCGATCTCCTCATCCAGAAGAAGTGCCTCATTCATCCGCCAAACAAATCCTCCTCTCTCCTCTCTACCCCATCTTGACTTCATTGCAACCGGGGCATGATCAGAAATAGAACTTCCTCCAATTTTTACTTCTACCACAGAATCTATAAATTGATGTTCTACCAATATATAATCCAATCTAGAATAAGTCTCATGAACATGTGAGAAAAATGTATAATCTCTATCTTTCATATGCCTAATTCTCCATATATCCACCAACTGACACTCATTCAACGATTTCTTTAATAATCTCAGGGACTGACTCTCCTCCATCCTCACACAAGAGGTGGTATCCATCCGTAGGTCCATGCAGATATTAAAGTCCCCAGCTACTATCAAGCGACCCCTTTTAAAATCCATCAGTTTCTTCAATACTTCCCTCAGGAATATCTCTGGTTTCTTATTTGGGCAATATATACTAGCCAGTGTACACTCAATTTCCTGCAACTTACCCCTCAGAAACAAAAACCTTCCCTCTGGGTCTATTATTCTCTTTTCCACCTCAAACCTTATATTTTTTGTAAAGCCTATAGCAACCCCTTTTGCTCTTTTAACCGTTTCAATACCGTGCAATTTTACACCTTCCAGTCCAGGCCAGTTTTCAGGTTTCAGCGCTCTCACACTTTGAATGACAATTGCGCGGTCATACAACATTGTACCCAAACTAAAATTTGATCATTTTCTTCACACAACTAGAGCTTTCTTTTGGTGGTATTTAATCACCGCTGGGGTTTTTATTATTTGCTAAATTAACAAAAAAAGACCAAAAATTTTGAAAAAAAACCCACATTTTTCTTTGTTTCTGTTATAAAAGTTTACAAATAAATAATTGTTCTTCATAAATTTAGGCCGAGATGTATTCTGCTCCATGTCTTTGGTGAAAATAACCCAAATTAGGATGTATTTTTTAGTTTGTAGGAAAGTTATAGAGTTCACAAACTATGGTATAGATCTGAATATTTATCAATCCTGAAGTACTGACAGCCAATCTAATTTCTTGAGGTCCAAGAATGTCAGAACAGTACAGATATCCCCCAAATGTCAGAACAGTACAGATATCCCCCAAATGTCAGGACAGTACAGATATCCCCCAAATGACCCCTTTTTGCAGAGTAGACAGTCCGACGTACTTCATAAGAGGCATGGCGAGTTTTTTGAAGTTGTATTTTTTTGTCATAATTTTTCGGAAAATGAAAAAATTAAAAAAATTATTTTCACTATTTTTTTTTTTACATACTGTCACCAGTGCAGTACAGCGTCATCATATAACTGGCATGGCGGTGAACAGCGACACTGACTGGTGACAGTATGAAAAAAAATATATATATATATATTTTTTTAATTTTTTTTAATTTTTTTATTATATTTAATTTTTTATTACATTTGTTTTTATTTTTTTTAAGATTTTTTTTTCATATTTTACTATGACCAAAATAGTACAATGTTACCATAGTAACACTGTACTACTTTGGGGAAGTGATCAGTATTTTTTTTTTTTTTTTTTTTCACAATTTGCTTATAGCAAAGAATTACTTTGCTATAAGCAAGCATTTACCTGAATGAAATCGATTCATTCAGCTTTTTTTTTTTTTTTTGTGCTTAGCTGTGATTTGGTCACAGCTAATCACATGACATGTGCATGTGATTAGCTGTGACCATTCACAGCTAGGCACTAGTATACAATGGATGGCATCATGAATGAAGCCATCCATTGTATACAACTGTCATGTGACCTGCTGTGATTGGTCACAGCAGGTCACATGGTACCGGCAACGGGAGCCGGTACTCGGATCTGTCATCGGCCGTGTCCAAGGTGCACGGGCGGTGACAGATCGCACTGCTGCGTTGCTCTGCAACCGCGCAAACCGCGCATGTGCGGGAGCACGCCGAATGGCGTGCACCCGGAAAGCTGCAGCGCTTTTCAAGCCGCCAAACGGCCATTGGCCGGGCGGCTAATGGTTAATTGATGAATCCGCATAATACCATGTCGGGAAATATCTAGTCCTCAGCCTAACCTTCGACTCCATCTCTAAGTGTGTCTCCTGCAAAAAAAACCACTGAGGATGTTCTATGTTGCAACTCCCTAAATAATCTGAATCTCTTCCCAGGGCGACTCAGCCCCTTTACATTATAGGTTACAAACTGAACTTCTTCCATATTAACCCACTCCTCTTATCTCTCTCTTTCCTTCACCCCTCCTCTCCCTCTCTCCTCTCTTTTGCAGAGTGTTACCCTCCCTAACCCTTTCCCCCCCATACCTCCCCCCCTCCCCTCCCCCCACCCCCACACCCCCCCCCCAGGCCTCCTTTGCCTTTGGATCATGATCCCCCTCTGATCCCTCCTTAGGGGTTTGGCTCCGCCCATGACCGCTCACCTTCCCCCCCTCTCCTCCCCGGTGTCCCCTTATCTATTGACTCTCTATTTCCTCTTCTGACCAGCTGCCACTTTCCTTCCCCAAAGGTACATAACTCTCCCTCCTCCACTTCCCAACCCGGTATCACTAGTCTCTGCAGTCCAAGTTTATCACAAAAGTCTTCCATATCTTCTGGGAATCTTAGAATTGCTGTGATTCCATCCCTCCAACCGATTAAGCTCACTGCACGTCCCCATCTGCATTTCACGTTATGTTTTTTCATCACTTCTAATAGGGGTTTCAGTGATCTCTTTCTTCTCAGAGTCTCTGCTGTTAGATCTGCAAAAATTTGGATATTTTTCCCTCCATATGCAATACTTGTTCTTCCTTTGATCTTTTTCCATATCTCTTCTTTATCTACAAAATTATGGAATTTAACAATTATATCTCTTGGTTTTTCTGATCTTTTTTCTTGTTGATATTTTCCTATCCTATAGACTCCATCCAAATTAAACGTCTCCACATCCGGTTTATCCATTATGGAATTCATAATTTTGTCAATTAGTTCTTTTAGGTCTTCCCCCTGTGCCAACTCTGGGTCTCCTCTTACTCTAAGATTATTTCTCCTTTCTCTGTTTTCTTGTTCTTCTATCATATAAAGCAGTCTTTTTTGTTCTTTTCTATCTTCTATTATCCATTTCTCTAATTTTGGGACAATTTGGGAATGAATTTGAACCTTTTCCTCCATTTCCTCCACCCTAGTTAACATTTGCCCCGATTCTTCCCGAATTGTCCCCATCTCTTGCTTTATTGATTTTTCCAGGTTTTTGAACATCTCCGCCATTTCCTTTTTAGTAGGTATTTGCAGATCTCTTTAAATTTCTCTCAATTCATTCCCTTCCTTTTATTGTTGACTATTATATACCGGTCCCAGGGATAGTCTCGGACTATTATCCAGACTTATTTCCAATTCGCTTTATTCACTTACTCCCAACGATCTTTCTGGGGTCAAATTTCATTGTGATACGTACTTTTTAATCGTGCCAGATTGGGAACTCTTAGGCCCGCTCCCTTTAGTATTTTTTCCTTTCATGTTAATTTTTAAAGCTTTACTCTTATTTTCGGAACTCCTCTTCTTTCACTCCTCCAGGTCTTCAGACCCTCCCAAGGAATCCCCTATTTCCTTATTTCAGACTAAATATTTGATACAATGTTTTATTAGAGGCACAAGGAGATCCAGTGCGTGAATCCAATGTAAATCAGGTTCCAGTACATAAATCCAGTCTATAAAGAGCGCATAAAGAGTATATAAGAAAACCTGCAAAAAACCTGCAGTTATCACTCACCCTCCACGTTGGAGTGTCTTTCTCAATGCAGTCCTCTCCTATAGCCGTGCTCTCTTAGGGGGATTCCTATGGGTCTTTTATTTTTTTTTTTTTCCCATCTATATCCACCTTAAATTGGAGGTGGTATGGTAATTGGGGGCAGATATAGAGATGTAGAGAATAATGTTGGTATGGAGGTTGGAGGGTTTGAGGGAATTTGGAGTAGGGGATGGTGTAGTATGGAGGCAGTATGGCAGCGTTCCCCCTCCTCCACCAATCCAGCAGCTTACCCGGACGCCGGATGCCGGAATGTCAAACAGACAGACAGTCTCTCCTCTCCTTCTACTGGAGCTCCCAGAGCTCCTCTATGGCTGCCCACGTGTCTGCACCGCTGCGCCGCTCCGTCCGTCTCCCTGGCAACCCTGCTCCTGCTCCTCCTCTGCAGCCGCTGTGAGGAATCCCAGAGAACCCCAAAAGGTCTCTCTCCGGGATCTCGCCAGGCTCCAGGCTTGCCACCAAACCGCCCCTCTTTATCCGCGTGAGTCTCCGCTCACCCTCCAGTGCAGCTGGTCTCTCTAAGGGGGACACCTAGGGAGGATAGTCGGGGGAGGCTAACAAGGAGTGCTTACAGCACACTCTCCCGTGCCGCCATATTCAGGCTCCACCCGACATTCATTTTCTATCCATTTTCCATCTGTTGACATCCATTTTCCATCTGTTGACATCCGTTTTCCATCTGTTGACATCCGTTTTTCATCAGTTGACATATGTTTTCCATCCGTTGACATCCGTTTTCCATCTGTTGACATCCGTTTTCCATCCATTTTCCATCCGTTGACATCCATTTTCCATTCGTTGACATCCATTTTCCATCTGTTGACATCCGTTTTCCATCCGTTTTCCATCCGTTGACATCCATTTTCCATCCGTTGACATCCGTTGACATCCGTTGACATCCATTTTCCATCTGTTGACATCCGTTTTCCATCCGTTGACATCCGTTGACATCCATTTTCCATCCGTTGACATCCATTTTCCATCCGTTGACATCCATTATCCATGTGCTGACATCCATTTTCCATCTGTTGACATCCCTTTTTCATCCATTGACATCCATTTTCCATCTGTTGACATCCATTTTCCATCCGTTGACATCCCTTTTTCATCCATTGACATCCATTTTCCATCTGTTGACATCCATTTTCCATCTGTTGACATCCATTTTCCATCCGTTGACATCCATTTTCCATCTGTTGACATCCATTTTCCATCTGTTGACATCCATTTTCCATCTGTTGACATCCATTTTCCATCCGTTGACATCCATTTTCCATCCGTTGACATCCATTTTCCATCTGTTGACATCTTTTTTATATCCGATTTTCGTCTGTTTTTTCATGAGTCATGGAAATTTCCCAAGAAGCTTTGCTCAAACCCAGCATGCATTTTGCTTCCCATGCTGCTTTGCGGTACTAGTGGTGTACTACAAGTCCCAGCATGCCCATCCCCCCCAAGACACCTACCAAGTTTTTCAAGCTGCCTTGCTTTGAGTGATGACCAGCGTGACTTCAAGAAATATTTCTTCCCAGAGTCTTTTCTTTGTGACCCTCTCACTGTAGTCACGGCAGGCACTGTCCCTTAATCCTGGTCTGGCACGGACCAGAGTCTCTCATGGGACACATCTTTGGCCATGTCTCCATCAAAGATGGTCTCCCAGCCATGCCACCTCCTTCTGAGACCACTACTTGCGCCATATATGCAAATCTGCAGAAAAACGGATGTTGGCGGATCGGATGTAAGCGGAAGTCATCGTCTAACATCCGTTTATTGTCCGTTCCGGGTTTTTTATGGAAGTAAAATAGGGTTTTCTTCCTTTAAAAAAAAAGGACGTTAACGGGTGTAAAAAGAAGATCATCTGTTTCCATCCGCAAGTCCATAGAAATACACGGGGGTCTGTTTTTCATCCGTGTGAAAGGGGCCTAAAGACAGGCCATGGATCCCGCCATGATTGGTAAAGCTGCAATACGTTACATTTCTGGGGGGGTTTAATACGGCTTTGAAAGGGTTAATAAAGGTTCGAATGTAACGCTGGAAAATCCCCTGAGGGAGAACGATGGGGGGGCGGCAGCATTACACTGCTGAGAGCGGGGAACACCCCATGACTCAGCGCTGTGTTGGCGGGAGACATCAAAGCCAAGATTAAGGATTTTTTTATCTCAGCAGAAAAGAAAAAGTGAGAGAAAAAAAACAGAAATAGTTTTATCTCAACGAGAGATCGCAGGTTCTGTCTGAGCTGGAAGAATTGGGAATGGGGGTGGAAGGGGAGACTTTATGTGTGAAGACAGGAATCAATGAGGTTCTAGAACAGTGTTTTCCAGACTGCAGCCCGGGGGGGGCGGATGTGGCCCTTTGCTTGCTTTGTTTTTTCAGCCATTGGGGCACTAATCTTCCCACTGACATTAAAGTGTTCCTGAACCCCCAACAGTACAATCAGTCTGTAGATGCAGGAAAGCGTGATTGTTATACTCACTGTGGAACCTAAGGAGTTAATCCTCTGCATTGTGTAAAAAGGCTGTTTGATCCTGTCTTCTCTGATTCTCCCCTTCTTCCAGTGCCCCCCTCTTATCTCTTGATAAGACATATCATGCAGAGTCACTCTGCACATGCTCAATTTGGTGTGTATTGATAGAAAGTTTCTTTTTTTCTTGAGAGAGTGTGTGTGATCAGCACAGGGCCAATCAGCACTGTCCAGACAGAGGGTCGGGGGTTCTGCATCCTCCTAGAGCAGAATGAAAACTCCTCCTAAAATCTTTAACCAGTGCTCTGCTGGACACTGATAGAAGTCACAAGACTGCTAGACTGATGAGAATAGGGTCTGGAGAGACCGGATATAGTGAATGCGGGGTCAGGGGAGAGCGGATATAGTGAATGCGGGGTCAGGGGAGAGCGGATATAGTGAATGCGGGGTCAGGGGAGAGCGGATATAGTGAATGCGGGGTCAGGGGAGAGCGGATATAGTGAATGCAGGGTCTGGAGAGAGCGGATATAGTGAATGCAGGGTCTGGAGAGAGGGGATATAGTGAATGCGGGGTCCGGGGAGAGCGGATATAGTGAATGCAGGGTCTGGAGAGAGCGGATATAGTGAATACAGGGTCTGGAGAGAGCGGATATAGTGAATGCGGGGTCCGGGGAGAGCGGATATAGTGAATGCGGGGTCCGGGGAGAGCGGATATGGTGAATGCGGGGTCCGGGGAGAACGGATATAGTGAATGCGGGGTCCGGGGAGAGCGGATATAGTGAATGCGGGGTCCGGGGAGAGCGGATATAGTGAATGCGGGGTCCGGGGAGAGCGGATATAGTGAATGTGGGGTCCGGGGAGAGCGGATATAGTGAATGCGGGGTCCGGGGAGAGCGGATATGGTGAATGCGGGGTCCGGGGAGAACGGATATAGTGAATGCGGGGTCCGGGGAGAGCGGATATAGTGAATGCGGGGTCCGGGGAGAGCGGATATAGTGAATGCGGGGTCCGGGGAGAGCGGATATAGTGAATGCGGGGTCCGGGGAGAGCGGATATAGTGAATGCAGGGTCCGGGGAGAGCGGATATAGTGAATGCGGGGTCCGGGGAGAGCGGATATAGTGAATGCGGGGTCCGGGGAGAACGGATATAGTGAATGCGGGGTCCGGGGAGAACGGATATAGTGAATGCGGGGTCCGGGGAGAGCGGATATAGTGAATGCGGGGTCCGGGGAGAGCGGATATAGTGAATGCGGGGTCTGGGGAGAACGGATATAGTGAATGCGGGGTCCGGGGAGTGCGGATATAGTGAATGCGGGGTCTGGGGAGAGCGGATATAGTGAATGCGGGGTCCGGGGAGAGCGGACATAGTGAATGCGGGGTCCGGGAGAGGGGATATAGTGAATGCGGGGTCCGGGGAGAGCGGATATAGTGAATGCGGGGTCAGGGGAGAGCGGATATAGTGAATGCGGGGTCAGGGGAGAGCGGATATAGTGAATGCGGGGTCAGGGGAGAGCGGATATAGTGAATGCGGGGTCCGGGGAGAGCGGATCCGAGCAGGGTCTGGGGTTTAGTAACACTTTCATAATGAGGCATATTTCCTCCCACTGACACCAACAAAGGGGCATTGTTACCGATGCCAAGACATTTTCTACTCCCACTGGGCACAGTCTGGCGAGAAAGAGAAAAAAAGAAAAAAAAGAAAGAAAGAAAACACTTTTCACTAGAGGGCTCTGAAGCTTTTAAGAAAAGGGCCACTTTGCTTAGAAGATTCGGAGCCCCCTGGTGAAAAGTGTTTTCTTTCTTTTTTTTTTTCTCTTTCTTTCTTTCTTTCTTTTTTTTCTCTTTCTTTCTTTCTTTTCTCTTTCTTTCTTTCTTTCTTTCTTTCTTTTTTTTCTCTTTCTTTCTTTCTTTCTTTCTTTTTTATCTCTTTCTTTCTTTTTTTTCTCTTTCTTTCTTTCTTTCTTTTTTTTCTCTTTCTTTCTTTCTTTCTTTTTTTTCTCTTTCTTTCTTTCTTTTTTTTTCTCTTCCTTTCTCTCTTTCTTTCTTTTTTTTTCTCTTTCTTTCTTTCTCTCTTTCTTTTTCTTTCTTTCTTTCTTTTTCTTTCTTTCTTTCTTTCTTTTTTTTCTCTTTCTTTCTTTCTTTCTTTCTTTCTTTCTTTCTTTCTCTTTCTTTCTTTCTTTCTTTCTTTCTTTTTTTTCTCTTTCTTTCTTTCTTTCTTTTTTTTCTCTTTCTTTCTTTCTTTTTTTTTCTCTTTCTTTCTTTCTTTCTTTTTTTTCTCTTTCTTTCTTTCTTTCTTTCTTTTTTTTCTCTTTCTTTCTTTCTTTCTTTTTTTTCTCTTTCTTTCTTTCTTTCTTTTTTTTCTCTTTCTTTCTTTCTTTCTTTTTTTTTCTCTTTCTTTCTTTCTTTCTTTCTTTCTTTCTTTTTTTTTTCTCTTTCTTT
The DNA here is from genome assembly GCF_062004578.1 of Staurois parvus. Taxonomy (NCBI): domain Eukaryota; kingdom Metazoa; phylum Chordata; class Amphibia; order Anura; family Ranidae; genus Staurois; species Staurois parvus. Next base: position 18,372 of record NW_028318732.1, on the reverse strand, counting down.
CTTTTTTTTTCTCTTTCTTTCTTTCTTTCTTTTTTTTTCTCTTTCTTTCTTTCTTTTTTTTCTCTTTCTTTCTTTCTTTCTTTTTTTTCTCTTTCTTTCTTCCTTTCTTTCTTTCTTTCTTTCTTCCTTCCTAGAATATAATGGAAAAGAGAGAAGATACTTTAAAACTGGATGAGGAGACATCTGAGGAGAACATGATGAATTAAAAAGTCCAATAAAGTCACCCATTTTTCCTGGTGCCTTGTTTTCTAGACCTGTTCTTGGGGTGTATTCTATGGCCGCCCATTCAGAACATGGCATTTTCTAGACTGCGTCAGCTCTAGTTTCTTAGATATGGTCGATTGTTATATAATTTTGAAGTAATTTTTAGAAAAGATCTTGCAGATCAACGTGCTCTTCTGTTACCTAGTTTGCATTTTTTTGCATAAAAGTTAGCAGATATGGTGTATAGAGTGTTTGCATTCTGCCAACTGCCATTTCCGTCGATCACATCCCAGTGTAAGGTATGAACTGTATTCTACTATGGCGGTGTAGGAGGACGGTGTAGATTGCCGCTCAGATTGCTTCATTTTTGCAGATCGAGCCCCGTAGACATGTATGATCTCTCTTTTTGTTTTGTATCAGAAGGTTGATGACCCGCTTTTAGAAAACAGTCTTTAATGCCCTGAATTTTAAAGTGGTATTAAATCCAAAAATGTATTATATTGAAGCTTACCTATTCTGAGATGAGGTATCTGCATTCGTTTTCTCCTTTTCCCTTTATTTTCAGCATCAGAATCAGAATACTTTATCAATCCCAATGGGAAATTATTAGGATACAGCCAACATTCGATGAAGACAACGCAAGAACACAACAAGGAGCAGAGCAAGACACAAAAAATGACCAATAACAGCAATAAAACTAAATTAAAACTATACTGTAATAAACCACCCATGTGATCAATCTACAACATAGAATAAATAACACCGAAAATCAGACTACCAACGCAAATAGTCCACCACTTCTCTACAATTACCCAAAATCCTAACTAACCTAATACCAACATACACTATATTGCCCCAAGTATCGGTCAGCCGCCCTTTCCACACACATGACCTTTAATGGCCCCCCAGTCTTAGTCCATAGGGTTCAATATTGAGTTGGCCCCGCCCTTTCCACGCACATGACCTTTAATGGCCCCCCAGTCTTAGTCCGTATCGTTCAATATTGAGTTGGCCCCGCCCTTTCCACACACATGACCTTTAATGGCCCCCCCAGTCTTAGTCCGTAGGGTTCAATATCGAGTTGGCCCCGCCCTTTCCACCCACATGACCTTTAATGGCCCCCCCAGTCTTAGTCCGTAGGGTTCAATATTGAGTTGGCCCCGCCCTTTGCAGCTATAACAGCTTCAACTCTTCTGGGAAGGCCGCCCACAAGGTTTAGGAGGGTGTCTATGGGAAGGTTGGACCATTCCTCCAGAAGCACATTTGTCAGGTCAGGCACTGATGTCGGGGGAGGAGGCCTGGCTCGCAGTCTCCGCTCTAATTCATCCCAAAGGTGTTCTATGGGGTTGAGGTCAGGACTCTGTGCAGGACAGTCAAGTTCCTCCACCCCAAACTGGCTCCTCCATGTCTTTATGGACCTTGCTTTGTGCACTGGTGGGCAGACATGTTGGAACAGGAAGGGGCCATCCCCAAACTCCTCCCACAAAGTTGGGAGCATGAAATTGTCCAAAATGTCGCCTTAAGAGTTCCCTTCACTGGAACTAGGGGGCCAAGCCCAACCCCTGAGGAACACCCCCACACCATAATCCCCTCTCCACCAAACTTTACACTTGGTACAATGCAGTCAGGCAAGTACCGTTCTCCTGGCAACCACCAAACCCAGACACAACCATTGGATTGCCAGACAGAGAAGCATGATTGGTCACTCCAGAGAACACGTCTCCTCTGCTCTAGAGTCCAGTGGCGGCGTGCTTTACACCACAGCATCTGACGCTTTGCATTGCACTTGGTGATGGAAGGCTTGGATGCAGCTGCTCGGCCATGGAAACCCATTCCATGAAGCTCTCTACGCACTGTTGTTGGGCTCATCTGAAGGCCACACCAAGTTTGGAGGTCTTTAGCTATTGACTCTGCAGACAGTTGGTGACTTCTGCGCACTGTGCGCTTCAGCATGCACTGACCCCGCCCTGTCATGTGACGTGGCCTACCACTTGGTGGCTGAGTGGCTGTTGTTCCCAGTTGCTTCCACTTTGTTATAATCCCACTAACAGTTGAGCGTGGAATATTTAGTAGCCAGGAAATGTCACGGATGGACTTATTGCACAGGTGGCCACCTATCACGGGACCACGCTTGGAGTCACTGAGCTCCTGAGAGCGACCCATTCTTTCACCAATGTTTGTAGAAGCAGTCTGCATGCCTAGGGGATGGATTCTATACACCTGGGGCCATGGAGGGGATTGGAACACCTGAATCACATGATATGGAGAGGATTGGAACACCTGAATCACATGATATGGAGGGGATTGGAACACCTGAATCACATGATTGGGAGGGGATTGGAACACCTGAATCACATGATTGGGAGGGGATTGGAACACCTGAATCACATGATATGGAGGGGATTGGAACACCTGAATCACATGATATGGAGGGGATTGGAACACCTGAATCACATGATATGGAGGGGATTGGAACACCTGAATCACATGATATGGAGGGGATTGGAACACTTGAATCACATGATTGGGAGGGGATTGGAACACCTGAATCACATGATATGGAGGGGATTGGAACACCTGAATCACATGATTTGGAGGGGATTGGAACACCTGAATCACATGATTGGGAGGGGATTGGAACACCTGAATCACATGATATGGAAGGGATTGGAACACCTGAATCACATGATATGGAGGGTATTGGAACACCTGAATCACATGATTGGGAGGGCGGGGCCAATACGTTTGGCAATATAGTGTACTATGAACACTACATAAAAATCCAGAGCATAAACCAGATTAAGGCCGGCCATACATGGGTTGCTTTTCGAACGATTTTTCGTTCGAAAATTGGACCTAAGAATAATCGGCAGATTTTCTCTCTGTTAGTGGGGCAGTGGCACTGGCCGATTTTCGTGGTTCCTCCCCATTTCGTTTATCACGCCTGCTGGAAACTTTGTGAAAAACGGACAATTTTTTAAATCATTGGTAGCAACATCGGATTACAGAACGAACGATGTTTTTGATTTTCAATCGAAAAATCGTTCGGAATTCGACCCGCGTATGTCCTGCTGAAACCCTCAGCACTACCAGAGAAGAATCGTATAATTTAATGGCCAGAGGCAAAAAGGATTTCCTGTGTCGCTCTGTGGGGCACCCAGTGATCCTGCCAGGATGTCTGTAATGTTTTCAATGTCTTTTAACAGACCAAGCTGTCTAGAAAAAATGGCAGTTAAAGGGACAAACCATTTACCATTGACAGGGGTGCTCACGACGGTCAGCTAATACTCGATGATGTAAAACTTTTATCCCAAAAGGAAAAAAAAAATACTGTAACTGCTTAAAATGTGTTAGCTGGAATTCATTGGTATTTCGTGAGTCAAGTCCTTTTAGATCATTGTCCACAGGTGCCCAAAGGGATCGAAATCTACTAGGACACCTCACACTCGCAGATTTAGAAACCTTTGGACACCTTTGGACACCTTTTGGACACCTTTGGACTCCTTTGGACACTTTTTGGACACCTTTGGACACCTTTTGGACACTTTTTGGACACCTTTTGGACACTTTTTGGACACCTTTGGACACCTTTTGGACACTTTTTGGACACCTTTGGACACCTTTTGGACACCTTTGGACAATGGTGCTGCCCAAAAGTGTCTCCATTGCTCCTCCATCCAGAATGGAGACACCCTAAGACTGGAAGTGTGCTACTGGATGGATCACCAGGTGAAAATAAAGAAAAAAAACCCAATGCAGCCGCCATACTTAAGGATTATATATTACATTTTTGTTTTTGGATTTATTACCGCTTTTGGTTGGATGGTTTAAACTTTAGAGTTTTTGTCCCATGACCTCACTGTTATCTATTTTTAAGCATTTTTTTTTTCCCTTGATTGAAGGAAGCTGCTGAGGACAGGTTGCCGATGGGTTGCCGAAGCTTTTATTACATATACATTGCCTGCTCCCTGGTGGAGGGTCATTATATATTCTACAGAAAAAATTGCGAGAAGGACAAGCTGGAGATATCCAGGACTATCACACCGCTGACAACGGAATATAAGACCATGGATGAGATGGGGGCACCGGGGTTAAAAAGTGATACCAGTTAACCCCTTCATGCCTGAAGGTGAAACAAGTCTGATCGCCATTTTGCAACTTTGGAATGTGTTAGTAAAACTGTCGCAACAAAGTTTGGTGTCCGGGTGAATTCTTCTTCATTTTATTCAGAATAAATTGGGCCTTCACTTGGCGGTAAATGGTGATGGATATCTCCTGAGTTTTTGTATCTTTATTATCAAAGCAAAATTGGCAAAAAAAATAAATAAATTAGCTGTGTATTTCCTGCCATTACCATGATCCACCAATATATATATATATAAATGCTCCTACTTCTGATGTTCGTATATTATTTGTACCTGTAGTAGATGTCTACTGTGTGTACAAAAAATATATATATCTTATAATACTCACATGGAAGACAAATATATTTGAAATATATTTTAAAAATATACTTCCCAAATATATTGACATACAGTGGGGATCGAAAGTTTGGGCACCCCAGCTAAAAATTTGTATTAATGTGCATAAAGAAGCCAAGGAAAGATGGAAAAATCTCCAAAAGGCATCAAATTACAGATTAGACATTCTTATAATATGTCAACAAAAGTTAGATTTTATTTCCATCATTTACACTTTCAAAATAACAGAAAACAAAAAAATGGCGTCTGCAAAAGTTTGGGCACCCTGCAGAATTTCTAGCATGCACGGCCCCCTTTGCCAAGCTGAGACCTGCCAGTGTCATGGATTGTTCTCAATCATCATCTGGGAAGACCAGGTGATGTCAATCTCAAAGGTTTTAAATGCCCAGACTCATCTGACCTTGCCCCAACAATCAGCACCATGGGTTCTTCTAAGCAGTTGTCTAGAAAACTGAAACTGAAAATAGTTGACGCTCACAAAGCTGGAGAAGGCTATAAGAAGATAGCAAAGCGTTTTCAGATGTCAATATCCTCTGTTCGGAATGTCATTAAGAAATGGCAGTCATCAGGAACAGTGGAAGTTAAAGCAAGATCTGGAAGACCAAGAAAAATATCAGACAGAACAGCTCGCAGGATTGTGAGAAAAACAATTCAAAACCCACGTTTGACTGCACGATCCCTCCAGAAAGATCTGGCAGACACTGGAGTTGTGGTCACTATTCCACTATAAAGAGATACTTGTACAAATATGGTCTTCATGGAAGAGTCATCAGAAGAAAACCTCTTCTACGTCCTCACCACAAAAATCATCGTTTGAACTTTGCAAATGAACATATAGACAAGCCTGATGCATTTTGGAAACAAGTTCTGTGGACAGATGAGGTTAAAATTGAACTTTTTGGCCGGAATGAGCAAAGGTACGTTTGGAGAAGAAGGGGCACAGAATTTAATGAAAAGAATCTCTGTCCAACTGTTAAGCATGGGGTTGGATCAATCATGCTTTGGGGTTGTGTTGCAGCCAGTGGCACAGGGAACATCTCACGAGTAGAAGGAAAAATGGATTCAATAAAATTTCAGCAAATTTTGGATGGTAACTTGATGCCATCTGTGAAAAAGCTGAAGTTAAAGAGAGGATGGCTTCTACAAATGGATAATGATCCTAAACACACCTCGAAATCCACGGGGGATTACATCAAGAGGCGTAAACTGAAGGTTTTGCCATGGCCTTCACAATCTCCTGACCTCAACATCATTGAAAATCTATGGATAGACCTTAAAAGAGCCGTGCGTGACAGACAGCCCAGAAATCTCAAAGAACTGGAAGACTTTTGTAAGGAAGAATGGGCAAAGATACCTCAAACAAGAATTGAAAGACTCTTGGCTGGCTACAAAAAGCGTTTACAAGCTGTGATACTTGCCAAAGGGGGCAGTGCATGCTATAAATTCTGCAGGGTGCCCAAACTTTTGCAGACGCCATTTTTTTGTTTTCTGTTATTTTGAAAGTGTAAATGATGGAAATAAAATCTAACTTTTGTTGACATATTATAAGAATGTCTAATCTGTAATTTGATGCCTTTTGGAGATTTTTCCATCTTTCCTTGGCTTCTTTATGCACATTAATACAAATTTTTAGCTGGGGTGCCCAAACTTTCCATCCCCACTGTATATGGAACTCCCTACCCCAATCTATCAGACTATCGCCTACTCTGCTCACCTTTAGGCGCACTCTGAAAACCTCTCTCTTCAGGGAAGCCTACCCCGACCCCAGCTAGTACTGGAATCCTCTACTCTTCCTACCAGTCCATCCTCCACAGCTAATTACCTCTTGTACCACTATCCCCTCCCTCCTAGATTGTAAGCTCCCAGGATCAGGGCCCTCTAATCCCTCGTGTATTGAACTGTATTGTTACTGTGCTGTCTCCCTCCATAATGTAAAGTGCTGAGCAAACTGTTGGAGCGATATAAGTCCTGTATAATAATAATAATATTTGAAATACTACAATTTTGGCCATATTCAATATTATTATTATTATTATACAGTATTTATATAGCGGCAGAAGGTTTGCTCAGCGCTGTACATTACAGAGGGGGACAGAACATGAGACAATACAGTAACAATACAATACATGAGGGGTTCGAGGGCCCTGCTCCTTGGAGCTTACAATCTAGGAGGGAGGGGATAGTGGTACAGGAGGAAGTGGCTGTGGGGGATGGAGTGGTAGGAGGAGTGGAGGAGATCGGCTGTTAAGTGAGGGGGGGGAAGGCTTCCCTGAAGAGATGGGTTTTCAGGGTGCGCCTAAAGGTGAGGAGGGTAGGTGACAGTCTGATGGATTGGGGTAGTGAGTTCCAGAGGATGGGGGAAGTCCTGGAGAAGTCCTGCAGTCGGGTGTGAGAGGTGGAGACCAGGGAGCAAGAAAGTAGGAGGTCTTGTAAGGAGCGAAGATTACAGGTAGGGTGGTATTTGGGTATCAGGTCGGTGAGGTAGTTTTGGGCAGCATTATGAATGGCTTTGTATGTCTGTGTTAGTAGTTTGAATTTAATGCGTTGGGCAATCAGGAGCCAGTGAAGGGAATGACAGAGGGGGGTGGAGGACACTGAGTGGAGGCCAGTGGAGGGATTGGCTGAGAGGGGTGGAGGACACTGAGTGGAGGCCAGTGGAGGGAATGACAGAGAGGGGTGGAGGACACTGAGTGGAGGCCAGTGGAGGGAATGACAGAGGGGGGTGGAGGACACTGAATGGAGGCCAGTGGAGGGAATGACAGAGGGGGGTGGAGGACACTGAGTGGAGGCCAGTGGAGGGAATGACAGAGGGGGGTGGCAGATGCAGAGCCCCTGTGTCCTTGCCCAAACTCAAAAAAGCCTATGAAAAAGGTACCAGGGGCATCTCATGGGGCCCCCTACTGACCCCGGGTCCTGGGGCAGTGCCCGAATTTCCAAATGGTCAGTCCGCCACCTCAACCTAGTATCTGTCCCCCTGCTCCCCAAACCCCCCCCCCCCTTTTCGTGTGCACTCTTGCACACCCGTTCGGTGTGCAACAAGCTCACTGCCATCCACGACCTCTTTGTTTCCCGCTCCCTCAACCTCCTAGTCATCACGGAAACCTGTATCCAAGCCACTGACTCCACCTCCCCAGCAGCACTCTCCTATGGAGGTCTCATCTGGACCCACTCACCCAGACCCAATGGTTGTAAAGGTGGTGGGGTTGGTCTGCTCCTGTCACCACTGAGCACCTTCTGAGTCCTCCCAAACCCCCCTCTCTATCCTTCTCCTCCTTCAAGGCCCACTGCGTCTGACTATTCTCCCCAACCCCCCTGAGGATTGCTGTAATCTACTGGACTCCTGGACCCGTATCCCGCTTCCTTGATGACCTTTCCGCCTGGCTACCCTTCTTTCTCTCCTCTGTGCTACCCACCGTCATCCTTGGAGACTTCAACATCCCTGTCAACATCAACAACCCGGCCACTTCCCATCTCCTCCACTTAACCTCCTCTTTTGCACTTGCACAGTGCATACAGTCCACCACCCACTCCGACGGGAACATCCTGGACCTTGTCTACTCCCATCTCTGCGCTCCCCACAACCTCACTAACACCCCCTTCCCTCTCTCTGACCACAACCTTATTACCTTCTCTGTCTCCTCGTCCTCAAACGCCTACCCCTCCAAATGTCACACTACTACCAGCCGTAACCTTCGCAACCTGAACCCTGCCCCCCTCCACTCTGCAGCTGATCAACTTTACGACAGCATCCTTCCCCTGTCCTGCCCCGACCTGGCCATGACCACCTATAACAACTCGCTGCCAACTGCCCTTGACTCGCTATCGCCTTTAACCACATGAAACATCAGACCCCGACCGCTCCAGCCCTGGCAGACTGATCATACCAAAACTCTCAAACGACGCAGTCATGCGCTGGAGCGACTATGGCGCAAAACCAGATCCCAACTAGCGTTCACCCGCTATAAATCCGCCTTCCACACCTACACCTCCTTCCTCCACGCTGCCAAACAAGCCTACTTTCTGACCCTTATCAATACCCTCTCCTCCAATTCTTGCCGGCTCTTCTCTACCTTCAACTCTCTCCGCCCCCACCTCCACCCAACACCTCACTCACCGCCCTCAAGATTGACAAAAACAAGATTGACACAAATCGCAGGGACATCGCCGCTGCCCAGACCTCCTCCCCACCCATCTCCTCTCACACAGCAACCCCTTCAACACCCCTCTCCCTTGGCCTCACCACTGTTCAGACCTCCACCCCACCTAACATCCCTCACACTGAAGCCCCCTCAACACTCCACTCCTTCGACCTCACTACCACCGAGGAGGTCACTAAGGTCTTCTCCGAAGCCCGCCTCACCACCTGCCCCCTCGACCCTGTCCCCTCACAACTCCTACGACCTGCCTCCCCCTCCATCCTAGGCTCCCTCACCCACATCTTTAATCTCTCCCTCTCTTCAGGCACTTTCCCCTCCCCTCTGAAGCACGCGCACATCACTCCCATGCTCAAAAAGCCCTCCCTGGACCCCTCTGACCTGAACAACCTCAGACCCATCTCCCTGCTGCCATTTACATCCAAACTCCTTGAGCGCTTCGTCTATAATCGCCTAAGTTCCCACCTCAATGACAACAACCTTCTCGACCCCCTACAGTCCAGCTTCCGTCCCCTACACTCCACCAAAACTGCCTTACTTAAACTCACCAATGACCTGCTAACCGCCAAAGCTAATGGCTACTACTCAGTCCTCTTACTCCTCGACCCTTTCCGCGGCTTTCGACACAGTTGACCACCCCCTCCTCCTCAAAAAACTACACTCCCTTGGCCTCAGAGATTCCGCTCTCTCCTGGCTCTCGTCCTATCTATCCCAACGCTCCTTCAGCGTTACCTATAACACTACCACCTCCCCCACACTCCCCTTCTCTGTTGGGGTCCCTCAAGGTTCTGTCCTCGGGCCCCTTCTCTTCTCCATCTACACCTTCTCCCTTGGCCAACTGATACACTCTCATGGATTCAACTATCACCTCTACGCCGACGACACGCAAAACTATCTCTCGACCCCTCGCTCGCCTCACCCCCTCAGTCTCCGCCCGAATCACTAGCCTGCTGAATGACATAACAGATTGGATGTCGCTCCACTTCCTTAAACTGAACCTCTCCAAAACTGAGCTCCTAGTTTTCCCCCCAGCCCACGCCCCCCCCACTGACTTCTCCATCACGTCCAACAATGCCACCATCAGGCCCACCCCGCAAGCCAGAGTACTTGGTGTAATTCTAGACTTCAATCTGTCCTTCCAGCCCAGGTCCAATCGCTGACGAGCTCATGCAGACTCCACCTCCGCAACATTGCCAAAATACGCCCATTCCTAACCCCAGAAACCACTAAACAGCTCATCCACTCCCTCATCATATCATGACTCAACTACTGAAACTCCCCCCTCACTGGCCTCCCTCACCACAGGCTATCCCCGCTTCAGTCCATCCTGAATACGGCAGCCAGACTCATCCACCTTACCAACCGCTCCGTATCCGCCACCCCCCCCCCCCCCCCTCTGCCAATCCCTCCACTGGCTTCCGATTGCCCAGCGGATCAAATTCAAAATGCTAACACTGACGTACAAAGCCGTCCACTACACTGCCCCAAATTACATCACCGACCTAATATCCAAGTACCCCCAACACGTACTCTTCGCTCCTCACAAGACCTCCTACTTTCCAATTCCTGGTCTCCTCCTCCCATGCCCACCTCCAGGACTTCTCCAGGGCATTGCCCATCCTCTGGAACTCCCTACCCCAATCCATCAGACTATCACCTACTCTCCTCTCCTTTAGGCGCACCCTGAAAACCCACCTCTTCAGGGAAGCCTACCCCGCCCCCTGCTAATTGCTGATCTCCTCCACTCTTCCTATGACTCCATCCCCCACAGCTTTTCCTCCCGTACCACTATCCCTCCCTCCTAGATTGTAAGCTCCAAGGAACAGGGCCCTCAAACCCCTCGTGTATCACTCAGTATTGTTATTGTATTGTCTCCCATTGTAATGTACAGCGCTGAGCGAATGATTGGCGCTTTATAAAATACGTATAATAATAATAATAATTATTATCTATCTATCTATCCTTCCTTCCTTCTCTATCTATTCCCTCCCCCCCTTCCTTCCTTTCTTCCTTCCCTTCCTCCTTTCCTTCCCTCCATCCTCCTTCCTTCCTTCTTTTTCTTCCTTTGCCTCATTTCCTCCATCTATTCCTTCCTTCCTTCCTTCCTTCCTTCCTACCCTTTCTTCCTTCCGTTCCTTCCTCCATCCCTTTCCTTCCTTCCTTCCTCCATCCATTCCCTCACCTCCATTCTTTCCTTCCTTCCTTCCTTTATCCATTTCTCTACCCTTCCTTCCTCTTCTCCTTCCTCTTCTCCTTCCTCCTTCCCTCCTTCCTTCCGTCCTTTCTTTCTTCTTTCCTTTCTTCTTTCCTCTATCCATTCAATTCCTTCCTTCTCTTCCTTCCTTCCTTCCTTCCTTCCTTCCTTCCTTCCTTCCTTCCTTCTCTTCCTTCCCTCCTTCCTCCATCCCCTTTCTTTCTTCCCTTCCTTCCTCTTCTCCTTCCTCCTCCCCTCCTTCCTTCCGTCCTTTCTTTCTTCTTTCCTTTCTTCTTTCCTCTATCCATTCCCTTCCTTCCTTCCTTCCTTCCTTCCTTTCTTCTCTTCCTTCCCTCCTTCCTCCATCCCCTTTCTTTCTTCCCTTCCTCCTTTCCTTCCTCCATCCTCCTCCCCCCTTCCTTCCTTCTCTTGCCTTCCTTCCTTCATCCATCCCATCCTTCCTTCCTTTCCTTCATTCCTTCCTTCCTTCCTTCCTTCCTTCCTCCCTCCCTCCCTTTCTTTCTTCCTTCTTTCCTTCTTTCTTTCTTTCTTCTTTCTTTCTTTCTTTCTTTCTTTCTTTCTTTCTTTCCTTCCTTCCTTCCTACCCTTTCTTCCTTCCTTCCTTCCTTCCTACCCTTCCTTCCTTCCTTCCTTCCTTCCTACCCTTCCTTCATCTCCTTCCTTCCTTCCTCCATCCATTTCTCTCCCCTCCATTATTTCCTTCCTTCCTTCCTTCCTTCCTTCCTTCCTTCCTTCCTTCCTTCCTTCCTTCCTTCCTTCCTTCCTTCCTTCCTTCCTTCCTTCCTTCTTTCCTTCCTTCCTTCCTTCCTTCCTTCCTCCATCTTCTCCCCCTGTCATGTTTGACTGTCATATGCCTTTAAGTGTTTTCTATATTTTGTCTCTGCTCCTCCTTTTCCTTTATTTTCCTTTGGTTTAGTTAATGCTGTATAGATAGCCCAACCCCCTTCCCAATAATGCATTGCAGCAAGCCTCATGTCTCATGAAGCAGAGCACATTATGATCTTTTGACCTATCGAATGTTCATTGTTGTAAGATTCTCTTAGATTATGGAATTACACTTCACAAGATCTACAAGAGGTCTTCTGGATTGAGTCACTGACTGTGTCATTCAACTAAGGTTGGAGTTATCGCTATCTCATAGCAACTGTAAGTTACAGAGATCACACTTTCAATGCTTAGATTGGAGAGACAGAACAGTCAAAAGATCAGTGAAATGTCTTCATAGGATCAGCTAAAAGATCAGTCAAATGATCAGTGAAATGTCTTCATATGATCCTTGCTATCTTTGAATACACAGTGAGATGTTATATGGACAGCTACAGAGAATGCAGCCATCTCTACACAAGCCTGTACATGTCTGCAAGAATATCCCAGCATAACACTCATCAGTGTCAGGACAAATTATTGATGTGAATGTATGCATTACCACATGGCTTGTCTGTGAACTTATAAGAAAGTAAAAGAAAACTTTTCTGCAACCATTGCCTAGGAAACCTGAGCTCACCCACAGAAAAAGTGATACATTTCTCTATAAACTTTCTATCAACCCCTCTCCTTGCTAACATGATGTTTCAGGAAAGTAATATACAAACTGGGGAAACTAATACACAACCGCAATCAGAGCTTCATCCAGAGTAGGACTTAAACCCTGAATTATACAAAAGAGAAAAACACTTAACAAAACCAACCTGGAAGATACAAGAGAATTTTAATGCTGACAAGTTAGAATTGCTGTCTAATATTAACGACTTATGGTCTACTAGTGTTAAATGCATGTCTGCCCTCCCCCAACAATCTCATGAGCCAATACAACTAGAGGCCGCTATCCAGCAATTGAATGTTGCTTATGAGAATTATCAAAGACTGAGTGTTAAATATATTGCTCTCTTAAAGTGATACAACACTCAAAGGTCATTGGAAGAATGAATGAGTTTTGAGGAGCTCAATCTTGAAAGAGACAATTTAGTGGTGCGAACAAAGACAAAGGCAGAAGTGAGAATAACACAGCTCCATGAATCCAGATCTTATCACTCTGTGTCTACTAGATCAGTGGTGGGCAACCTTTTTTTTCAACTGAGCCAAATCTCGCCAAAACCACGATTGAAATTTATTTTGAGAGCCACATTTTTAAAACTGAAAATACATCCCCCATATAGTAATTCATCCCCCATAGTAATTCATCCCCATAGTAATTCATCCCCCATATAGTAATTCATCCCCCATAGTAATTCATCCCCCATATAGTAATTCATCCCTCATATAGTAATTCATCCCCCATATAGTAATTCATCCCCCATATAGTAATTCATCCCCCATAGTAATTCATCCCCCCTATAGTAATTCATCCCCCATAGTAATTAATCCCCCCTATAGTAATTCATCCCCCATATAGTAATTCATCCCCCCTATAGTAATTCATCCCCCATATAGTAATTCATCCCCCATATAGTAATTCATCCCCCATAGTAATTCATCCCCCATATAGTAATTCATCCCTCATATAGTAATTCATCCCCATATAGTAATTCATCCCCCATATAGTAATTCATCCCCCATAGTAATTCATCCCCCCTATAGTAATTCACCCCCCATAGTAATTAATCCCCCATATAGTAATTCATCCCCCATATAGTAATTCATCCCCCATAGTAATTCATGCCCCATATAGTAATTCATCCCCCATATAGTAATTCATCCCCCATATAGTAATTCATCCCCCATAGTAATTCATCCCCCACATAGTAATTCATCTCCCATAGTAATTCATCCCCCATATAGTAATTCATCCCCCATAGTAATTCATCCCCCATATAGTAATTCATCCCCCCTATAGTAATTCATCCCCCATATAGTAATTCATTCACCATATAGTAATTCATCCCCCATATAGTAATTCATCCCCCCTATAGTAATTTATCCCCCATATAGTAATTCATCCCCCATATAGTAATTCATCCCCCCTATAGTAATTCATCCCCCATAGTAATTCATCCCCCATATAGTAATTCATCCCCCATATAGTAATTCATCCCCCCTATAGTAATTCATCCCCCCTATAGTAATTCATTCCCCATATTGTGTCAATTCACTTACCTTTGCTCCGCGCGTTCCTCTCGCCGTGTTCTGGTCTTCAGGGCGGACTGTGAGAGGAGAGGAGTTCGTCACGCTGCCCCGCCTACATCCTGACAGCCAATGTTTGCCACGCTTCGCGGGCCGGATTAAAAGGTCCGCCGGGCCGTAGTTTGCCCATTGCTGGGCTAGCTGCAGAGTCCTGACTTTTGGGGCGGGAGGGGAGCGGGCGCCCGGCACACAGAAGAGCCGCATTGAAGTGTGTAAATAGCCGCGGCTTGCCGACCACTGAGCTACGGCAACCCTATTGCCTGTCACCTGGTGGGCAGTGTGCTCCGGAGCCGCAGCAAAGGTGAAAAAGAGCCGCATGTGGCTCTGGAGCCGCGGGTTGCTGACACCCGTACTAGACGCTCCTCAAGATCTTCCAAATCCCTACAATCAAGGTCTTCTACACTCAGTCAGCAACTAAAAAAAAGTCTGTGCTGATGCTGAAGCTTCTAAAATTCAGGCAGCTTTCACCCAAAAGAAAGCAGAAATGGAAGCTCAGGCTGCACATCAGAAAGCAGAGAAAGAAGCTGAAGCCACACGCCAAAAGGCAGAAATTGAAGTTTTGGAAAAACAATGTGAGCATGCCACAGCCATGGCAAGGTTAAGGGTCTTAGAACAAGCCGCTAGTGAAAATGAAAGAGACAACAGTTCCAGACACTCAGTTGTATCTTATGTCTCAGATTCTTCACACACCTCTCCAGAACGTAAAGTCCCTGTCACAGCAGCCAAACTACTCAATCAAAGTCTCTTCTCTGCACCTACTGTACCTCAAGACGATTTGCCCTTATATCCTCCAATACATCAGATTGCAGCATCTCAGCTAGCTGCAGACTCTGGTGTGTATTTAATAGACCATCCATCTTACTTTGGCACCAACAGAGTACCACCTAGCAAACGCACTACTCTACAAACCAACATGCCAATGGACTTTAAGCCAGCTCCGGCATTGAATGCCTTAGCAGCAACATATGCTCCCAAGTCACTCCACGTAAGTCTACCAACCATCACAACCAACTCTGTTCCACCTGCAGTCATGCACCCAAAATCTGAAAACACGGACATGACACAGTTTGCTACATACATGCTTCGCAGAGGGCTTGTTAAAACAGGCCTCACCAAGTTTGATGACAAGCCTGAAAATTACAGAGGCTGGAAATCCACCTTTAAGGCCACAATGAGTGACCTAGACATCAATGCCACAGAGGAATTAGATCTACTCATCAGATGGCTAGGTCCCCAGTCCAGTGAACACATCAAGAGTCTCAAAGCAGTTCATATTGACAACCCTGCTGCAGGCCTTGATGCTGCTTGGGGCAGACTTATTCAAAAGGTTGCAAAGCTTCCCAAGAATTTCTGCTAACGACAATCTAAAGTTTCAATAACTCAGCAATGTTCTATTAGATCTTCAACTTGCTAAGGCTGAAATCAACTTACCTGGTCCCAGTTACCTTGACACCTCTCATGGCATCAAATTGATTGTTCTCAAGCTACCATATGGAATTCAAGAAAGATGGGCAGCCTTGCCTTTCCTCCTTTTTCCTACTTCTGTGAGTTCATCAAAAGAATTACAGACACTAAGAATGACCCAAGTTTCTCATATGGGGACTGTAACCTTCTCAGTACAATCTCTCTAAGACCTACAAACACAAGTATGTCGCACAGAGACCATAGAGGTCCAGCGTTAGTGAAAAGGACTAATGTTCTTCCTGCGCCTGCTACAGTTCTTGAAAAGACTGATCAAAACAAGAAACTTGAGGACCCAAATCGGCAATGTCCAATACATAACAAACTACATCCACTTAAGAAATGTATCGGCTTCAGAAAGAAAACCCTCCAAGAACGTAAGGAACTTTTGAAGAAATTTGGGGTTTGATACAAATGCTGTGCCTCCACAGAACACTTTGCAAAGGACTGTAAAGCGATCATCAAATGTTTAGAGTGGGACAGTGATGACCCATGTGCAAGCTCTTCATCAATATTCGCACAACTCTACTACACTCACAAACAATCTTCCTGAGGCAAAGCAAGGCGGGGAGCGCCCAGATCAAGCAGCACCTACCACCCCAGTGTTCTCTACATGTACAGAGGTCTGTGGAGAAGGATTCTGCGACAAATCCTGTGCAAAGATATGCTTGGTCTGTGTATACCCCAAAGGTCAACCTGAAAAGGCCATAAGACTGTATACTATTCTGGATGATCAGAGTAACAGATCTCTTGCAAGAACACATTTTTTTGAACTGTTGAACATAACTGGAGATGCTCTGCCTTATACTCTAAGCACTTGTTCTGGCACTACAGAAGTCTTACGTAGGAGAGCCAGTGGTCTTGTAGTTGCTCCTCTGAACGACAATGTGGACATATATTTGCCCACTATCACTGAGTGCAACCAGATTCCAAGCATCAAAGAGGAGATCCCTACTCCTGAAGCTGCTTTTCACCATTCTCACTTAAAGCACATAGCCAACCAAATACCAGCCCTCGATGAAAGTGCCGATATCCTGCTGTTACTTGGTCAAGACATCCTAAGGGTGCACAAAGTTCGTCATCAAATCAGCGGTCCACACAATGCACCATATGCTCAGCGTCTGGATGTTCTGCACAACGACCACATAAATATATTGTGAAAGAAAGACTGTTTGAAAAAAGTGCACAACGGCCCATCATACAAAACAATAAGAAAGCTCTTAATTTCTGGGATGACAACATTGGCAACAGTGTTCAAGGTAACCACTAAAGACAATGAGTTGGCAGCTACCATAGAAGACAAAGAATTCTTGAAAACCATGAGTAAAGAGTTCTACCAAGATGATTCCAACAGTTGGGTAGCACCTCTACCATTTCATACCCCAAGAAAGAGACTACCAAACAACAGGGTACACGCAGAATCACGGTTTGTTTCTTTAAATTGCAGTTTGAACCAGAAGCCTGAAATGAAAAGGCACTTTGTGGACTTTATGCAGAAGGTGTTTGAGAGAGATCATGCTGAGCCTGCACCTCCTCTTATGGAAGGAGAAGAATGTTGGTATCTACCATGCTTTGGTGTCTACCATCCTCGCAGAGCTGATCAGTTTAGGGTGGTCTTTGACTCAAGTGCCCATCATGAAGGTGTCTCCCTCAATGACAATCTTTTCACTGGGCCTTATCTGAACAGCAATCTCATAGGAGGTTTAATTTGTTTCAGACAAGAGCCAATTGCTGTTATGGCTGACATTCAGCAGATGTTCCACTGTTTCATCGTCCATGAAGACTACAGAAACTTCCTCAGGTTCCGATGGTACCGCAATAATGATGTCAACGATGAAGTCATAGACTATCGAATGAAGGTACTTGTTTTCAGTAACAGTCCTTCTCCTGCAGTAGCAATTTATGGACTGAGGAAAACAGCTCAAGAGGGTGAGAAAGAATTTGGATCTGATGCAAGACAGTTCATTGAAAGAAATTTCTCTGTAGAAGATGGACTCAAATCTCTGCCCAATGAAGAAGAAGCTATTGAACTTCTTACTGGAACCCAGAACATGCTTGCCACTGCAAACCTCAGACTTCACAAAATCATCTCTAACATCGACAAGGTCATGATAGCTTTCCTTATGATGACCATGCTGTCAGTGTGAAGAAATTCCAACTAGGATCTGACCTTTCTGTTACATAACGCAGTCTTGGATTGCTTTGGAATGTTAAACAAGACACATTCACATTTCAAGCATCAGCCTGTGACGAGCCCTTCACAAAGCGAGGATTATTGTCTACAGTGAACAGCATTTATGATCCCTTAGGTTTCATTATACCTCTCACCATTCAGGGTAAGATACTGCTGAGACAACTTACTTCTGAAAGCTCACACTGGGATACCCCATTACCCGAGGAGAAACAACAAAGGTGGGAATCCTGGAAACAGTCAATTCAAAAGCATTAGAACAACTCTAGATACCACGCTCTTACACCCAAGCATCCTTAATGAATGCCACCAGAAGAGAGATTCATGTCTTCTCTGATGCTTCCAATGAAGCCATTGCTGCAGTGGCTTAACTTCGAGCTACGGATCCCAGCAGTGAAGTGGGTGTAGGATTTACCATGGGCAAAACCAAGCTCACACCAAATCCTGCACATACTATTCCAAGGCTCATACCTTGTGCAGCTGTGTTAGCTGTAGAAATTGCTGAGCTTATAGAACTTGAAACAGATATTGAAATAGACTCAAAAA